>NW_026463395.1:0-70249 GCF_021730395.1 Mercenaria mercenaria
AATCTTGTTTTTAATTTTTTCAACCAAGACTGTACCTGCGAAGCCTTATACATTTGGAAAACAAGACAGTATGCTAATTTAATGGATTTATGGCCATTTTTTCTTAAATGTAACATTTTGATAGAAAAATTATGACATAAGAATTCCCAATTTAGATGTTTTATGTGTATTTTTCCCAATTATAAAAGCCCCAGCCAAATTCCCAAATCAGTGGAAAAAGCACTGGTTTCCGGACAATAGCTCGTAAAAGGCCTGGTACACAGGGGTAACATCATAAAGTACAGGTAAAAAACTGGGGAGCTTAAACCGGTTTATGGTGCGCACCCAACCTCACTCTTACCCCCACCATGTTCCAAAGACACGGGACAGTGTAAATAAAAGTAATCCCCTCCAGGTGAATCTCTTACACACGTAATGGAAACAAAAAGGCATGGCATGTAAAACACAAAAAAATGCTCGTGTATAAATATATAAGACAACAACCAACTTGATACTGTATCCCATGAATAGTCACAGAATTTGTTCGATACAGCAGTCATTGTTCTGAAGGTTCTGCATGTGTTAAACAAAGTACACTCACGTCTTCCTTCAATTCTGGATATGTTGACACAAAATCAAACTCCAAACCATCAGCAACTATGTGTTCATCATACAAGAAATTAGCTGATCTTTCACCATGTGTACCACACTGTTTATAACACATGTAGAGTTGATGATGCTTACCGAGTGAAAAGGGTATATTTTTTTTTTTTTTTTTTTTTTTTTTTTTTGAAGAAGCCATGTAATGTAATAGTCTTTTTTGTGTAAATAATAAGGTAATAGAAAAAGCAGGACAGATCACTAGGAATGATACCTTCAAGTAATATATGCACTGGATCCTGAACTAGGCAGGAAGTGATTGAAAAGTTTTGTCAACTTTAAAAGACAACTTTCTCCATTTATTCCCCACGTTTTATTCCAGTATTTACGAGCACCAGTGGATAGTGTGGAAAGTGATGCACACCTTTCCTTGTGGCTATGGTCTGTTCTAAAGTATAGGTTATGGTCCAACAGCTTCTTTTTAATATCATATGTTGATATTTCACACACCCTGCAAATCCAATACCTTCCTTAAACTGACCTAGCCAATATGCAGCTATTGTGTCTGCCAGAACTTATACTAAAGCACCATGGACCTTTTGAAAGACACTGTCAACTTTAATGTACAAGCCTATAACAGAAATAAAATCCCTCAGTAATAAATCCAAACCATTTACCCTCACATGTGAAGTCTTTGCAATGGCGAACATCTGTATTCCTGTACTGTGGTGGTATGTTTGCTAGATGATAATAAGAAATTGTTATTTTATGTTGTGTTTTTTGTGGGTACCAAGCGGGTTGATAATTCCAAGGTCGTCTGTATTCAAAATCACCTATAACGCATTTGGATTTCGATGAAAACGTGCATAACCTTGAATATAATCTCCATCACAGATTCCATACATATATTCATCATAAATAACATGTGTATTCTGTATATGGTACCACACCTCAGGCATGTTAAGCATGTTGCTGACAGACTTTTGAAATGGCACAAAATATCCAAGTTTTTCCTTTACAATATATCTCCAATCTCTTTTTAGCTTTTTAGCATTACTCAGTGAGTTTTTGTGATCGCTCGATTTCCGGCGTCTGTCTGTCTGTCGTCCGTCGTATACCGTCTGTCAACATTTAGCTTTTGTATGCGATAGAGGCTGTATTTTTCAACTGATTTTCACGAAATTTCGTCAGAATGATTACTTTGATAAAATCTAGAATAAGTTCGAAAATGGGTCATCTGGGGTCAAAAACTAGGTCACTAGGTCAAATCAAAAGAAGTTGTAAAGCTGTATTTTTCAGTTGATCTTCATGAAGTTTTGTCAGAATGATAACCTTGATAAAATCCAGGCTGTATTTTTCAATTTATCTTCATTAGAAATTTGGTCGGAATGATTGCCTTGATGAAATCTAGACTAAATTTGAAAATGGATCATTTGGGGTCAAAACCTAGGTTACCAGGTCAAATCAAAGAAAAACCTTGTGTATGTGATAGAGGCTGTATTTTTCAATTTGTCTTCATTAGAAATTTGGTCGGAATGATTGCCTTGATGAAATCTAGACTATATTTGAATATGGGTCATCTGGGGTCAAAAACTAGGTCACTAGGTCAAATCATAGAAACATTTTGTGTATGCGATAGAGGCTGTATTTTTCAATTGATTTTCATGAAATTTGGTCAAAATAATTGTCTTGATGAAATCTAGGTTGATTTGAATATGGGTTATCCGGTATTAAAAACTAGGTCACTAGGTCAAATTATAGAAACATTTTGTGTATGCGATAGAGGCTGTATTTTTCAATTGATTTTCATGATTTTTTTTCAGAATGATTGTCTTGATAAAATTAAGGTTGAGTTTAAATGTGGGTCTTCTGGGGTCAAAAGGTATATCACTGGTTCAAATCAAAGAAAAACCTTGTGTATGCGACAGAGACTGTTTTTTTCTGTGGATCTTTATGAAATTTGGTCAGAATGATTGCCTTTATGGAATCTAGGTCAGGTTTGAATATAGGCTATCTGGGGTAAAAAAAACTAAGTCACTTGGTCATTCAAAGAAAAACCATTGTGTATGCGATAAAAGCTGTATTTTTCAATTGATCTACATGAATTTTGGTCAGAATGATAACCTTGATAAAATCTAGAATAAGCTCGAAAATGGGTCATCTGTGGTCAAACATTAGGTCACTAGGTCAAATCAAAGAAAACCCTTGTGTATGTGATAGAGGCTGTATTTTTCAATTGATCTTCATGAAATTTGAAAAGATTGATTGCCTTGATAGAATCTAGGTCAAGTTTGAATATGGGTCATCTGGGCTAAAAAACTAGGTCACTTGGTCAAATCAAAGAAAAACATTGTGTATGCGATAGAGGCTGTATTTTTCAATTGATCTTCATACATTTATGTCAGAATGATTGCCCTGATGAAATCTAGGTCGAGCTTGAAAATGGGTCATCTGAAGTCAAAAAGTAGGTCACTATGTCAAATCAAAGTAATACCTGGTTTATGCGATAGAGACTGTATTCAGTTGATCTTCATGGAAATTGGTCAAAATGATTGCCTTGATAAAATCTAGGTCAAGTTTGAATATGGGTCACTAGGACATATCTAAGAAAATACTTCTTTAAACTCAAGAGACCACATTGTTGGTCAAGTTTTAATAAAAACTGGCCAGAATATTTGTTTCCATGAAATCAATTGGTTAAACATGTTTACACTGTTATGGTGTGTTTCTGAGGTTAGCGGCCTAGGGCCATCTTGGCCCTCTTGTTAAATAGTAAGTACCAAGAACAACTTAATCAGGCTTAAAATAGCCTAAATGATCATTTGAAGTATAGAAGCTATATCGCTTTGTTGCTGTATCCAACTCATGAATGCAACATATCATCAATAACAATATCTTCAAGAAAGTCAGCTGAAATAATTCTGCTGGCTTGAGCTTCTGTAATTTTCTGTTTAATAAACTTTGTGTGATTGTCAAGAATCAGGCTGGTTGAAGAAACTATTTTGTCAACTGCAGTTTCTGATGCGTTATGATTGACTCGCAGTGAAAGAGTATATAATGCATTTTGATGTTTCAGTTATTCTGAACTTTTGAATGGAATCTGACTGTTTGAATCAGAGATGTCGCCACCTATAAATATGTTAGTGTCATTATCCGAAGATAACTCAATACTAGCATGTTTTCGAGATAAATATGATCGTAATGTGTTCCATTTGCTAGTTGTGAAAGCACAGATTCCAATGCAACATGTTACAGAAAAAATTGGATCATCTTTGTGGTAACGTACCGTATGATTGCGAAATTGGTTAAAAGACTCTGCCATAAAGCAGCACACATTACATGCAAATTCTACATCAGTTCCATTGCTCATACCTCCCGTAGTAATAGAAGCACGGTTTTGGCACAAAAAATCAACAAACTTACAAAGCAGCCTTCTGTAAAAAATATCACTATCAACCATAAATTTTACAACTAAGAGAGCTGCATGGCATATCAAAATTTTATGGTACTGCAACATAGATCTAGATCTATATATCAAAATGTTGTTTTACATAACCTATTATTTTCTGCAGGGAATACCAAACATTTTCGGCTGAATTAAGATTTGCAAATATTCTTATATGATTGATTTCTGTTGCATGCATGTCTGGCGCCAGATTTAGGCTGTGCCTCTTTTATAATTACTACTAGACATGCATAATTTTTGTTACAATGGAAGACGTGTTTTCTGAATGGTAAGTAAATCTGTGCTGTTTCATATTTTGTAAGTTTATGCAAAAAATGTTTAATCCTACAGTAGGCCAGTAGATCTACCATGTTACTTCAGTTTTTAGACAGTGCAGATCTATCAGACAGTTAGATTTCTACACCCTTAGAATGAGCAGTCAATGGCAACTAGATATAGATCTCTTCTTTAAATGTGACTAAAAATAAAAGTTCATGCAACCCATCTCATGTTGGCCTATACCCTACAATGAACACTACAACAACAGCTACAACTGTGCTGCTTCAAACATTTATCTGCTTTGTAGAGATCTATCTAACTAAAATATAACGGGTGGAACTTATATAAATCACGGACAAAGTATTCCAGTGTTAAACTGCTGGAAAATACTTCAAAGCAATACATTATTCCGAATTGTATCCTTCCAGAACTTTTCGTTGTTGTTGTCGCCAGTTTCCGCCAAATATTAGACGCTTGTTGCTGATGTCATGATGCATGCTGGACGTTTTCGTGAAAAAATCTATTTTTAGACACAACACTGGTTCTCTAGAACATGCAGTGAACGCGCCTGTTCTCATTAAATTTCCTGTTATTTTTTTATTGTTCTTTCCTTTTTTGCATCAGAGGAACTTCATTTTAAAATATATCGATAAAATGATTTACCACTAGTCCAGCAATACTCAAAAAAGTAAAGATTCCGTAAACCAGTAAAATAGTTTTCCTTTTCATCTGTTAGCAAGTACGTTTGGATACACTTCCGATATTTTCTTAGAATATAATGTACTAGATTTAGGATATATCTTGGCGCAATTGCTAACTTACTATCAACAACCCGATTAATTGTTGAGACGGATAAAACATTTCTGCCACTAAACGATAAAACGGCTAAAATAACTTATCTCTTAAATTCATGACACATTCAACAGTTGCATTGCTAAATATGTTTTTGTTATAATCAAATAATTGAATATCAGGTGGGTCAGTCATTTAACAACATATTAAGATAATCAACATTATCGTATGCTTCCTTTAAAAGTTTCAGTTTCGTTTTTACTATGTCTTCATTTTCATTCAATCTCTTTTTATAGAAGCTAATATATTGATCTTTCAACCTCACTTGCCCTTTTAGTTGACTTTCACTGGCACGTACTTCATTTAATATAGATCCGAGTGTAGTAATTGATACAATATACTGAAATAAAATAGAAAAAGTGGAAACTCCACAACAAAACTTAAAATGTTGCAGGCTCGGTTTGACTGAGCCTGTTCATGGAAGGTAGTGGAAATGCATGCTACCGTCCACGGCCTCTAGCCCCGGGTTGAGTAGAACTCATCATTTACACATATTACAAGTACAAAAACAATTTAAGAGACATCCGCAGACGTGTTCATACGGCGGTGCATATGGAACCTTCAACGATACACTTGTGTGTAATTCCATGAAAAGCGGCTTATGGTCCCCAGTTAAAATAATGGTTTGCCCTAAACGAGAAAACGATGAGCAGAACTAAACAAACAGGAATTTAGAAAGGGGATCTGAGGTTATGGAGCCTGCATATTACAGAAACTGCCAAAAGACACAATTACAAAGCAGGCATTATATCCAAGGGGTGATTATACAAAACCCAAAGTCCCCTATATAGTAGGGTGACTATAGCCAAAAAAGAGGCCTATTTCATGGGGTAGGTGGTCACAAAAGTATAACAAAGGATGTTATATACCAAAATGTTGGCAAATGTCTGAAGTTTATGATTCTGGCAAAAATATTTTTTTCAAGTTAGTGCGGGTGGGGAAATCCAAGATGGCCGCCGATTTTGTCAGAATTAAAATGGATCTTTCCTTTCTAAAATGTATAAAACATTAACATTTTACAAATATCTTATAAAAAGTTAGTCAGTCAAAAATTTCTGTCAAAAAATTATTGTATGCGTCAAGGTCAAGGTCAAATTCAAGGTCAAACCCTTAATTTAGTCGAAAAAGTGTATTTTGGGTATATATCATTTTCATTATTTTCTTTGTATTTTGATTTTTCTGTTATCTATCATCATACTAAGCAACAACAATGTATGTCAAGTATTTTCTACATAGCAGAACTATTTCCTGTTGGTTACTATGGAGGAATTCAATATGGCATCTAAGATGGCTGACATTTTCGCAGAAATGTGCTGGTAACAATAAAATATTACCTCTTATTTCTTTCACTTTATCTGATACGAAATATATCAGCTAAAAATGCAGAAAATAAAAACATCTCAAAATCTCCAAGAATGTTAATTGAGTGTTCAAGGTCAAGGTCAAATTCAGTGTCAAATTCAAGGTCAACACTATCAATAGCATTTTTTTTGCACTTTGAGTACATATAATCAATATTTTCACTAAAGGGAAAGGCAACATTGTTCTAAAGTTAATTTTGTCAGCTGGTGTTTCTTAATCATTTAAAGAGGTGAAAGATTTTTCAAAATCGGAGTGAAAATGGGAAAGTTACAAGCATTAAAATATTTGGTCCAAGTGGCGGCCATTTTGTTTCCATGGCAACTAAAACAAAATGGCGGATTTACTAAATATTTAGATTCACATTTGAACTGCATTTACTTATTACTGTAAAATAATTTCTCTACCTTTTCCAGCTATAATGAAAGAAAATATCATGTTGTACACCTTATACTTATGAGACATAAGAACATTAGTCTTTTTAAAAGGTTTTTTTGCTATATAAAGCCAGCAGTGTGCAAATGACATAATAAACGCACTAAAATGGCTGCCGCCATTAAAAACCATTTTCTTAAATTTCAAACTGCCATATCTTTTTCAATAGTTGTCCAATTCTAAAAATTAGTTCAGCATTATGAAAGGCTTGATAATGGCTTTCATATAACATAAACTTATTTTCAGGCTTTCCTAACCCTTTGAAGTTTCACCAAAGTTATACCTCAAAGCAGCATAAAGTAAACTGTATTAGTTTAAAAACATAAATTTCTCAAGCATATACATGTACATGGAGAATTACAAAACGGCATGCTATATTGCCGATATTTTCAACAAAAAATGGAAAAGAAAACTGTAAAATGTTATTTGTTATATATGCTGTTTATTATCATCACGGATTTCAGAAGAAAGTAAACAGCAAAAAATAAATTTTTTGAAATCTTCAAAGACATTTTTGAAATACTTCAAGGTTACAACTTAAATTCAATGCTAAGTTGCTGAAATGTCATTTTGATGGCAAATGTCCCGAAGACCACGGGATGCATATAGTATCTAACAGTCTGTCTGTCACTCAATTTTGTATATTCAACTCCACTTAATGTTCATCCAACCCAAATAAAACTGTGTATGTCAACATGAAGTGGGCATGTACATATATAATTTGTCAGAACTTTCATTTTTGAGTTATAACACATTTTTTTGGATATAGCCCTATTTCAACTATATAAGTACCATGTGTATATCTCTTCTTTAGATACACAATCCAATGAAAACTAAATACATGTCACCTGCATGATCTGTACATGCGCATATAATCAGGACTTATTGTCCAAGTATTTTTTTTTAACTTGGCCACATTAGAACAACTTCAGTACCTTGTGTACTCATCTTCTATAGTTTCATCCAGATTCAATTAAAATGTGGTATACATCGCCAACATTAAGCAGATCTGCGAATATTGTCAGGATTTTCATGTCCAAATATCGGTTTTCTAATTATGACTATTTTTAACAATATTACAATTGCATTCTTACTTACAGTTTCCATCCAATTCAAATGGAATTTTCATGGTTTCCGTCATCAGCGTTATGTCATCATTCTTGTTAGCATGTAAGATACACATGTTTTTTCAATAGCTTCATATAGTAATGTAATATTGTGTTATATCAGTGCCTCATAAAGTAAACTGTGTTATGTAATTAAAAAAAACATACAAATAATTAGTTACATTTGTTAAATAAGTAGAGTTAATTTAGAATCTTGAGCAAATTGCAGGTGAAATGTCAAATTTCATTTTTCATGTTTTTGCTTAAATTTCTGTTAGTGTTCAGGGGCCGTATTCATAAAGCATCTTAAGTATAAGTATAAGAAATTGATTATTTATTTAAGTATTACTTAGGTAAAAAAATTATTTTACATAAGTATATTTGTTATTCATAAAACAACTTAATAAGTAATTCTTGGCTTTTATTGTGGACGAAAACATTAAAAACGACAACATTAAGATACAACATGCAGAATTATATTTTAAGTGCATTTATCTGAAAAACAACACTTTAATCGTACTCACGATACCATTTTGTTTTCTAACGTAAGTCATTTCTTACGTATCTTAAGTTTAAGCTGTTTTATGAATAGGACTTAAGTTTTTTTTACTTAGACTTAAGCTGACATCACCACAACCTTAAGTAAAATCTTCAGCTTAAGTCAAAACTTATACTTAAGATGCTTTATGAATACGGCCCCAGGACTATTTTACAGATTATTTATGGGTTATTTTATGCCATTCAACAAGAACATATACATTTATTGTATTTCTTTTTCACTTGACCCCTTTTCTAGTAAACATATGATATAAATATTTTCTTATGTTATTTATATTAAGTTTAGCATGCAATCTACTGTCTCCAAAACTAAAGCAGATTTTGGATTGAACTTATTAAGGGTAATATTCCTGCTTCTGGGACAACAATTCTAAAAGTCGAGCATTTGTTGTCTTAGCTCTTGTTAAAACTTGGTGAACATTTTTCGTATTTGGTATTTTGGTGAAAGTAATGGATACTAAAAAATGAAAATGTTGTGTGTAAGTTAGTTGGAAAATGAAGTGCATTGCAAAATGGTATGATAGTCACAATAACTCAAACGCCAAATAGTAAGTATATGTAAATCTATTTACAGGTCTTTTTTAACCAGTATATAAATGTAAGGTTGAACTTTAGAAGAAAGCTTTGTTTTGCCAATAAAAAATATGCAGGTTACTAGAATTTATTTTATCTGGGCCAGCAATCATTTAATACATTTGACACTAACCTGAAAATGATTTAGATTGTCTGCCTTTGCTATTCAAGACACGTGCCTTATTAGTAATAGTGTATATTCAAAGAGGTTAGATACTGACGTAAAACTTTATCCTAAAGACCGACTTGGTTTTCGTTATCTCTAAAACCCACTTTTGCTCCATTTCTCTCAAATAACTAATTTGATCATGCAGGAGTATTCCATTGTTATACTATGCGGCCTGTCCCTCTGACTGCACTGCTCTGGAAATAACTCTTCGGGTTATTTAAATATCTATACACATTTTAGTCTGTCAGCTAACTTCCCAAACTGTAAGCACTGCCTTAGCTGTCTGTTACAGCAAAAATAACAAATAAAGTGAGATGTATGTCCATACTCCAACTTGTTTTCACTGTAAGGTTATATGATACTGATTAAAAATGCAAGACTAGATGGGCTTTCATATTTCCTTGTGTTGGGTGTTGGGGAGCACATCATCGGGGGAGGGAGTATGCGTACTACAAAACATCACCAAGAAACACAAGATTAAAGAAACTGAAAGAGTAAACAATTGTTTTTCTGAGAGTGTATACTCCAAATAAAACCCAAGTTGCACAACTTCACAACATTCCTGTAAAGTTTCAAGATTCAATTTCAAATAATTTTGAGATATGTTTGACGAAGTTCGTATGCGTTTTATGCATATTTTTGATGAAACAATGTTAAGAGCCATAACTCTGGTCTGGCAGAGTGAATATAATAATTCTTTGATGTTTTAAGACTCTGTGTCAAACACATTTCAGATTTACATGCCACACAAACTTTTAGACCCTTTATGTTTATTTTGGCAGCGTCAGTTGTAATTCGTCGGGTCTGCAAGAGAAAAAAATACCAAACATTACCCCAGGTACACAAGTACACTACACTAATATATACAATATAATATTTCTTTAAGATTTCAAGATGTAAAATCAATTTCTTTTTTGAGATACATGTGAAACTACCTTTAAGGACAGACGCAGACAAAAGTATATCGAAGTGCACCCATTCTAAAGAAAAAAAAAGTAGGGAATGGCAAAATAAAAGGGATTATTATGTAGCAAAAAAAACCCCAACAGTTATGTTAGGATAAGGTCTTCTTTCGTTAAATGTATCTGGAGGTGTGTGTGATATTATATTGCTTCCAAGAATCACCGTATTGCATTACCCCTTTGCAGTGCTTCATAAAGGGAGTCATTAATATCATGATAATACAGTTTTTAAGACCAAGATTTTATGCTCCCGCACCCCCAATAGTTTGGGTGCCATTAAACACTTTTGTCTGTATGTCTGTCCGTCCAAACTTGTAGTATCCATTTCCCCCTCTACCGCCTCCCAACAACCACTCCCGCATCAGCCTAAAGTAATATGAAAGTTTAGCCTTTCATTGCCAACAATTCAAACACGACCAGACTTGTTTTTCTATTAAAAAACAGACTCATTTCTGATATATGTCGTCAAGGATGTATATAATAATCCTTGATTTCGTGTTGGAAACAAAATGATATGCAACGTAGTTTCAGGACATGATTTTCTGTTGAATAACATAATTAATTTTTGTTTAAATGCGTATTGTTATATCACTTGGACTGCGCTCTTGTGATATATTTCCTTTGCATCTGAACCCAAAACAGTGATTTTATTCAATGACAAATTGCTGTTTGGGATATAGTATTTCTTAAGTAACATGACTGTACAGTGACAGGGAGTTGGGCCACCAGTGTCTTACATGGACACGCATCTAGATCAGTTTTACAGTGCCTAAGAACAATAGGGATTTTGGAAAGGGCGAGTTCAGTATTTCCATATAAGTGCTAAAAGAACATCAAGTAAACACACCAATATCTTGTTGATATGGGGAAATCGCTATAATCAATGAATTTTGTAAGATTAGAATGTTTGAAAGTTAATAAATATAAGAAGAAAAAAATATGTATTTTACTATGCTTTAATATCTCCGTAACAATTAACGAAAATGTCGGCCATCTTGGACGCCATCTTAGATTTTCCTTAGAAAGTACTAGTAAATTTATGTTATTAGCACAGTATATCACTGTTTTTGATGATGCTTTCAACAACAACAATGGTAAAAGTTAGAAGTATTCACTTGCTATGAAGATATACGTAATGATATCATTCAGGAAAATCTGTGAAAAGACCCTTCAGAAGCAAAGAACGTACAATGAAAAAGACACAGAAAAAATGAAACATTCAAGATTTGACCTTGAATTTGACCTTGACCTTTTACTTTCTTATAATCAGTCTCGTCGGCAGTTTAAAATATGTTCACGCTTTTATAGTTTTAACTAAAATGCTTTGACCATGGAGATATTGAGAACCATATGAACTAAATAGTAATTATTTTGCTTTTTAAGATAATATCGACCATCTTGGACGCAATCTTGGATTTCCCTTTTGTAATCTTTTTTTTTTAATTTCTGCTATTAATGTATTATAGCATACCTGTTAGTGTTTCTGTAAATGACAATAAATAACACATTTTTCCAATTGCATTAAAATAAAGGCAATAATTTATACATAAAATACCTAAAAATTACTATTTTTTAAGTTTGACCTTGAATTTGGCCTTGACCTTGAATTTTTTTTAGCATTTTTTTCTTCTGTTTTTATTCTTTTTCAACATTTTCATTGATATATATGAAATATAAGCTGTTTATTTTATTTAACTACAATAAAACAATTAGGTATGGGCAGCCATCTTGGATTTCTCGGCCCGCACCAACTTGAGAAAAATATTTTTGCCAGAATCATAAATTTCAGACATTTGCCATCATTTTGGTATATAACATCCTTTGTTATACTTTTGTGACCACTCCATGTCCATTTTTGCCCTTAAAGTCACCCTACTAATAGACTTACTAAATCCTTTTTCTTTTGATTGACTCCTGCAAAAGTCTTTTCTTTGATTTCTCTTATACTTTTACTTAAAATTTTGTTTCACCAAGACCTTTCTGCGATTTTATTTGTTTTAACTGTATTGTTGCTTCCCTCATTTCAGAAAGTGCTTGTCTCCGTTAGTTCAATTTAAGACTTGTATTTTGCAAGTTTTCGTGTTCAGTATCGAAGACATCAATTGCTTGTTCCATTAATTTTTACTCCGAAGATTCAACCTAACATATAAAAAAGTGTATAGACGTTAATCGCTTTTTATTGTACTTCATTGATTTGAGTGTCCGTTTAGCTATAGAAAGTACTGCAGTATTATTAATTTTATCCACCATTAACCCAGTTCATTCAGGTAATCACTTTCAAAAATAATGACTGAGATTGCAACCTCCCTAAGTGCAGAAGACCAGTTGAAATTGTCCGATTTCCAATACATTGTATTTCAGGTGCTGTTTCCGTTTCTGTATCTAATTTCCACTTTTTTTGGCAGTGGTTCTATAATGTCAGCGAAATCTTCAAAACCGAGCTCGATTGTAAGTAGACGTTTATGTAACAATTCACATACACTATTAGCTCACCCCAAACCTTTCGTTCAGGCGAGCTTAGAAGAGGCTAACTAATGAAACAATAATATACATAAAACTCCCAAGAGTATGCGAATGTCTACTTCATGTTGATGCCGTTTACCAAATTTCCGTTTAACTGGATAGAAACTGTATGAGTTGTATACACAAGATAGTGTGACAGACAGACGGGATGACAGATGAAGAAAAACATCAAATCCATGAAATACTGACACAATTTTGAACTGTTTCACGGAGAACGACTCGATTATGAAATTTAAAGAGAATGTGTACGTGGTATAGTGGCTCAGTTGGCAGAGCATCTAGTCAGTGAGAAAATATTTAACTGGCCTAGTTCCATTCATAGAGCATCTAAACAGTATCCAAAGGGACCGGCTTTCACTCATTTTATGGATGCACATTTTTCCTACCCGGTGACATGATATTCCGAATTTCTATTGCTGGCAGCCTGCACATTTCCACCTTCTGACACTAGTGTAGCGAACTGAGGAGTGGAATCGTCTGAATTATATCTAGGGCACTTGAACAAAATATACAAATTACAAGTAGGCACTATCTATTTTAAATATATATGTAGCTAACTGCATTCAAGAACACAGTCTGAAAAATATTTAAAATATTATTTTTCAAATGACTTATTAGTGCTTGGGTAAAATATTTGGCAAAAATGGAGACAACTCTGCTAAAACTTTATTCTAGGCTGAGGTGACAAGGTACATAGTATCTCATGCAAACAATTCACTTTTTACTTGTAGCATAAAATAATCGTGCAAAATTACTGTAATGGTCAGCAGTTAGTGTGGCCCGGTGGTCTAGTGGTAACATGCTCGACTCTCAATTCAGATGTCTGGGGTTCGAATTCCAGTCTAGGCACGGATTTTTGAGATGCTCTTGAGTGTCTTCCACTAACTGAAAGCCAGCACTGGTCCTTCCCAGGAAAGTCTGCTTCATATGTATCGGTGCTATATGCCGGGCACGTTAAAGAACCAGACTGACTATCCACAAACAGCAAGGCTAAGTTAGCTGGACAGGTCTCTCTCTCTCCCTCTCTCTCTCCCTCTTTCTCTCTCTCTCTCTCTCTGCCTCATTCTGTCCCTCTGAAAGCCGAGGGCGAATTTTGCGCCCTGAAAGGCTGCATTTTCACTATGTAAAGCGCCTTTTAAAGGTGTACGCTAGAATTCCCTGTATATGAGATGGGCGAAATTTTTCCCAATAACAGAATTTTTTTAAACTTTGGATATTGAAGGACAATCATCTAAGAAACAAAAAAATGCAATAAAAATCATAGGTCACCGGATTCGAAAAAGAGTTATCTGCCCTTGAAAACGTCATTTTTTGGGGTAAATGCCGTTTTCAAGGGCAGATAACTCTTTTTCGATACCGGTGACCTATGGTTTTTATTGCATTTTTTGTTTCTTAGATGATTGTCCTTCAATATCCAAAGTTTGAAGAAATTCTGTTAATGGGAAAATTTTCGCACCAAATTCTAGCATACGTCCTTAACGTGTTTATCATGAAAAAGGCGCTAGGTAAATATGTTATATATATTTTTGTGGTAAAATGTGCCAACAAACAGACACTTTTTTTTAAAAGTTAAAACACAGATTTTCGCAAGGTAAAATATGTTGACAGCGCTATTGCTAGAAAGAGAACAATTTCTGCTACAAATGTATATGCATCAAAGTATGGGTAAAATATCTAGAAATATGAGAAAATCAAATTAAACAATTTCAGAGCTGTTAGATGCATGACTGTGTTATCCTGTATAGCAGGTAACATAGAGAGCTCACTTTTAAACTGCATTAATATAGAATAGAATAGTTTTATTATGCAATAAACCTGACAAGATTCATGAGCATAGCATCATATACAATTCATAATCTAAAACATGATATGGCAGGATGACAAAAAGTACAAATTTGATACTGTCTAAATAAATTGTTAAACGGGAGAGACAGCATGTATTAGATCAAATAGTGTTTGGAATATTTGTTTTAAACATAGGTTAGTGTTAGTATGAATTTATATTGTACAAAAATAGAAAGCTGAAAATTAAGACGACAGCTATATGTATATCACAAGTGAACGTCTGCATACCTTTAGACCCTATTTGTATTATTTCTTACTTCAAAAACTTTGTATATATAAATGGATAGATTACGTACATCAGTGATTTTATCACTTTTAAGTAACTGTAAAAACTTAAAAAAGCTAAGATGGCGCCAGAAATAATTTCTAATATACTGTTTTCGGAGGCTTAAGAAATCCTGGCATTCTATAACGAAATGATATAACATGGACAGGATTACGATTGACCTACGGTGTTCACTCAATGATTTCACTCTATAAACAGATTGTTTCCCTTGTGTATATAACACTGTCACTCTGGCAGAAAATCCATTAATGCTCAAACTATAATCAATGTATTCAAATTGCTTAAAATCTTTGTCACGACTAAATGCAATAACATGAAGAGTAAATGCATAGTTAAATAAGAGAGCCACGCCACTTCCATGGCTGTTTCCGCACCGCACAACATGTTTAATTCAATAACTATTTGGTACAAATTCGGCAATACACTTTTAAATCTAGGATAGTTTCAGTCTCGGTGAGAGTATATAATTACACAGAAAAATTGTCTTATTTTTGACAGATCTTGGATTGAAACTACATTACATGCATTTCTCGATAACTTTCTCTCCACATACTGATTGACCAATTATCACCTGTGGCTTTTCGTGTCACACCAATACAATAGACGTGAACTATTTGATATTGGAAAGCAAGCCCGGGGGAAATCTCTTCCAAGTGTAATTTTTTTAACTACAATAAAACAATTAGGTATTTTAAAATACGGGTAAATATAAAATAACGTCAATATTGGATGCCAATGAAGAGATCCACTGAATCTGATGCAATCACAAACATACTTCGAAAACGAAATGACAAACATTTTAAATTGTACGGACGACAAAAATGTTGAAAATTAGCAGCATGACACCAAAAATGTTAATAAATATGCATCCAATAGAATAGGAAAATGTGAGAAGAAAATTCAACGTTATTCACTATGTCTTATAAATTGAAAACAATACATTAAACAAAATGCAAATATTTCACAAAACTATTTACATCAATCTCCTCACAATCGGCTAACAGACAGTCAAAAATCTTTATGTGCAATAATTACAGAGAAATAATCAAATCAATGACAGCGAAAAGAATACAGCCTCCACTTGACGCCTTTAAATAACGTAAAACAATACATTAAACAAAATGCAAATATTTCACAAAACTATTTACATCAATCTCCTCACAATCGGCTAACAGACAGTCAAAAATCTTTATGTGCAATAATTACAGAGAAATAATCAAATCAATGACAGCGAAAAGAATACAGCCTCCACTTGACGCCTTTAAATAACGTACCATCTCGCTCTTGAAAGATACTACTCTTTGACGACGAGTTAAGATACTTCAAAATTTAACAAAAAAACCTAATTTAATATTGTTACGGTTCAATGGGTAGGGGGTCGCTAACTTATGAGTAAAAACAGCCCTTCTTTAGAAACCACCCTAATCTCACTGCTCTCCTTTCACACACTGCTGTGGTAATGTGCAATAGATCATAAGGTAAATACGGTATTGTACACAAGATGGAGTATCACAACACTATTTTGTCAACTAGAGTAAGTACGGTACTCGTTTACCACATTGCCCTGTATTTTAGAGTAAGTACGGTAGTTGCTTTTTAGACAAAATACCGTAACGATGTCTACATGTAAGGGTAGGTACTGTAGTTGTATACCAGTCTAAGTAAACACGATTCTGTACGTAAGGTAAGTATGGTAATTGTATGCCAGACGAGACAAAACTGTATGTTTGGATAAGTATGGTAGTTGTATTCAAATCGGAGTAAAACATTGTTCCGTATGTAAGGTAAGTATGGTAGTTTAATACCAGACCAGACAAAACTGTGTGTTTGGATAAGTATGGTAATTGTATACCAATCGAAGAAAACACTGCTCTGTATATAAGGTAAGTATGGTAGTTGTATACCAGACAAGACCAAACCGTATGTTTGGATAAATATGGTAATTGTATATACCAGATAAGATGAAACTCTTTGTATTAGGATATGTACGGTAGTTGTATACCAGATAAGATGAAACACTGTTTCATATGTTAGGATAAATACGGTAGTTGTATGCACCAGATGTCTTAGGATATGTACGGTAATTATATACCAGATAAGATGAAGCTCTGCGTATTAGGATAAATACGGTAGTTGTATTAGTCAATACAGTTATATGCTTGCTGTATTAATATACTTGTAGATGGTGTGGAACTACAGATGAATAACTAAAGTCAGTTTTCAAATAAATAAACTTTTAATAATTCTGCTAACTGTGTAATTACTCAATACACTGAATATTAAGTCTTCAATTCTATTAAATGGTGCTTCTATTAAATATCGCGTTCAAGGTCTCCATATACGCAAAATATAAAGTATACACTGTACAATGCGCGTAAATTACTCTCACAATGACAATAGGTACCAAACTCAGGTTTATAAAGTTAGACAAATTCAAACAATCCTTTAGACTATTGGTCTAAATTCAAGATTTCCAATATAAGTTCCTTGATTCCACAGAAAAAATATAGCATAGGTTTGCCCTAGAACTTTGTATGCTTGACTGATTTAGTGACCAAAAATGCGCTGCTTATATACTAGGCAGTGGTAGAAATGACCCAAAGTGGGTAGAACTACCTTTATCTGGTAGTGTCTACCAAGGACTGGTAGAACAACGACTACCCAAACATGGTAGTGACCAAAAACTGTGGTACCAACTCAAGTTATGTTAACCAAGAAAATGGCTGCCGATATCTTAAGAAATTAGACTGCCTCAGTTTTAACATTGAATATTATGATAAGTACGGTAACAATCTTTACCACACTATATGGATAAACGATGACTCAGCTTTTCAGTCAGTAGTAAACGTCCCAGAATGCAACAGGGAAAATGGCGTTATCTGGTGACTTTGTAAAAATCATTTCCATATTTCTACAATTTAAACTTGTTAAAACAAAGAAATGGATGTTCAAACTTAGCTAAAACATTGCTTTAAAGTCATATTATACGATGGCATCAGTAGTTTTAACAGAATTTATGGATTAACAATGGAATAAGTGTAAACAGTATGAAAAACTAGGAAATCGCCGGAATCATGTGGCTTTCACTTCAAGCTAGGAAGGATAATAAGGAAAATAGGAAACAGATGAACAGACAAATTACAGATAGATAAATGGCGACCACTATTTGTTCTACGCGTAGACTGGCAAGTAAAATAAATCATGTCAGACTATGAATTTTATGTATGGTGTGTCGCTACATGCTTCACGCGACTGGAGACCTTGAAGATTTAAAAGATCTAAAGATAGTACTTTGACACAATAAGGTAAGTAACATAAAATTATGTAAATAATACGTGTTAAGATAGACTGACGGGTTTTCATGAAACCCAGGGTGTTACAATATAATACATTGCATGTTTATATGCGTATATTCAATGCTTGCCATCACTGAATGTAATTTATGTGCAATGTGCACTGTATTTAATTAATATGAGAGGATTTTTCTCGAGTCAATATACGGTATTCTTATACTGTGTTTATCGCTTGAAAAAATATGTAAATGTTATAACCTATGGTTGTTTAGCGTGCCCAAATACATCAACTATATGTAATTTTTACTGTTAACTGTAAAAATAAACAACGATGAATGTCCAACAGGGAAAGCCACGTTCTAAAACCGCAGCCTCCCCAAACGTTAACCCAGTACACGCATACGACCAACACAGACACTCAACAAAGCAAACACACAAAGACAAAACGAACAAATTAAGGGACACATTGGGGCACCGTCCTAGAACGGTCAGTAGCAAAACCACCACTGAGGAGCTTAAATCGATTTATTATACACCTAACTCCACTCTCACACCCACCATGTTCCAGAGTCACAGGACAGTGTAAACAAAAGTTATCATCACCAGGTGAAACCGTAACACACGCAAAGGCAACAGCAGGATTATAATGTACGTTTAGAATATCACGCATTTTCAACTGATTTGGAACCCGTAATCTCAAAATATATTATTTGTAATGTATCGTGTATTATACTATTTAATATACTATTTGTCCTTTAAATTTACAAAATGTATATAAATATAGCTTCTCTGGTCCCAATCAGTTAAAAAGACTAAAATGCCACTGCTGATTTATGAGACATGAAAACAGAGATTTGAGTATATATATGCAAATGTTGAACCAGTATGAATGTGTAGTACAATTCTGGCTCGTATATAAAGCAGCACCGAAACTAATCTTATTGGGTTAGTGGACTTGCTGTGGCATGTGCGTGTTCGTTTGTTCTGCTAGGCGCTTTGCCGTAATTGGTCTGGTATATTGTGGTGGTGATTTAGTTCGTATAAATTCTCTCTACTATATATATATATATATATATAGAGTATGAGAAAAAATATATGTTCAGTGTCAGAAGTTTAATTATATCTTTATGTTCTTGTATCCTTCCGGGATCCAGTGTGTTTGAAAGGCATTTCGTTGATGTTTTTTCTTTAATATCTCATTTATATATATATATATATATATATATATATATATATATTCAAAAATGCATTTTCTATAGCTATTTTTTTAGTACAAACGTGTCAACAATTGTCGGAAAAAAGTAGTACAAAAAATATTCCTAGTATCATTAGGACAACAGGCACATTTTCATGCAATCTCGCTCGGCTTATGTATGTGTTTGACAACATAGAAATTATCTTAGTCGAAAGTTATTCACAGAAGTCCAGAAAATGAATATACAAAGGCTCAACTTGTTTATCAAGGTCGAACATGCGTTGGTCGGCACTCAAATGTTGATTCAATGGAAGCATGAATGGGCCGTTAAACGCTTATACGTTATATATTGTTTATGTATATATTTGACAACATGGAAATGATCTCAATCGATCCAAAGTTATTCACAGAAGTAAAGAAAACGAAAGTAGACAGGCTAAACTTTAAAATCAATATCAAATTTGCGTTGGCCGATACTCAAGGGTCACGCGCAGGGGTTTACCCCTTCTTCGAAATGTATACGCGTAGACTTCTTTTACATAAATGATTTTAGATATGCTTTACATTAAAAAAATGATTTTAGATATGCGTTACATTAAAAAATGATTTTAGATATGCTATACATTTTTACATAAATGATTTTACGTATACTTTACAATTGGCGTTCTCAATATAACTCCTTCTCGGCGATATATGACCATTTTGTGTCGATTCGCCGTAAAACCCAACTCTCTCCCCCATCACGGCAGAACATTCAACGTAAATTAGATTAGAATGAAATATCAAACCCATCTGAATCTCTTAATTAACTGGCAACATGTCTTTCTTACATCCGTCCAAAAGCAACAAAATAAAGCATCGTTCTAAATTTAGTATAAATACGAATGTCCTAAGGTACATATAGCTCACTTCAAGAATAAACTTTAAAGGTCTCTAAAGGTATTGTCAATTAATAGGTAATTTTTAATACAAAGAATATACATAAAAACATCAATCAGTCAACTAAACCTAACATTGTTATTTGAACAGAATCCTGGTTTAAACCAAAAAGTTGTTGAAAGAGACGTTAAATCCGAACACACGAACGCGCACGCACACACACAGCGTTGTTGAAAAGACGTTAAACACGCAAGCACGCACCAACACAGACACACCTTGATTATAATATGCTTAACAAACACTAAGACTACACGACATTGTGGTGCTGAGGTATCTACTGTAGTATGGAACCATACAGATGTGTTGGGTTATGTCGGGCCTCATTAGTTCTGCAAAAAATTATCTGTCTATAAACGTTATATTCAACCTATTCAATAGATGTCTGTCGCGCTTCAACAAAATCAAATACTTTTAAGGCGTCATCTTTACAGTTATTCAGCAGTTTCTTTAAAATTCTTCCTGTTATATTGTAAGACAATGTTCCAGCAACAACAGAGCCTATCACGGGAACAAAAACAGCAGATTTCTCTAAAGCGGACTCCAATGCAAACGACGATATTAAACTAGCGATACCTGCTTGTGTAAACATCGATGGTCTCAGCATTAAACCAGCAGCTTCCCTAAATAAATCTGGTGGTACACCGGTATTGACGGCAAATGTGTTTATTTCTTCATCCGTCAATTTGAAGGTTTCCCTGTACGACTTGACAGTTCTGCAAATTAGCGCTACATCCATCGCGACGGAAGCGCCTGGAACGGGAACAGCACCTCCAAATCCTGATAGAAATGCAATTTTCCAAATCTCTCCTTCTAGAAATTTTGCTTTCCTTTCAATCGATTCTTTAGAACTTAAACATAGACCGAGCACATGCGCATGTTTTTGTTCCGCAGGGGCATCGTCAACAAGACGTTTCAAAAGTAATGGGAAATCATAATCTGTCGGATGATAACTTGAAATCAAAAAAACGGCTGCATTATCAGGAAGAAAGCTTTCACAATATTTTCGGATGCTCGCAAGCTCAGTTTGCCTGTTAAAGCCTTCTACACCTTTGTCACGACATGCACAGTCTATGTCCTGGTCAACTTTTGTGCGGAGAAAATAAAAACGTTTATGTCTCTTCTTTATTTCTTCGGCCAACCATGAATCGTGTTCCTTAAATCTGGCACAAGAACATATAAGGAAGAAATCATACCGATCGACGACAATATCGGATAAATACGTTTCCTTTGGAAATCTCGGCGATCCGACTCCCGGAACATCACAGAATATAATATTTTTATATTTTGGATGTGGGTAATCTTTACATTCGTATGTTGTTTCTGTCGTACCAGACTTGGCATATGATTTATCTTTCGGATCTTTGACGTCACGTAGCACATTAATTAGAAATGATTTTCCGTTTCCGCTAGAGCCTGTGACGCATATATTCAAAGGCGAAGATTTCCATTCATCAACACTAGACCGTACAATCTCCTCAACGTTCTCATCTCCATGTTCCTTCAATTTTCGTTTAATTTCCTTGGCACCTAAGGAACAAGGCTTTAAGGTTTAATACAGGAAATTATCAGTTTTTAACTCGTCATGACATATATGATAAGATATTGAAACATTGCATTTAGGAAAATGATAAATTTTTTTTATAGAAACTGATTATGTAAAATCATACAGATGCTAGACAATTCTGTAAATAAAACTGAGAGATGTTGGAATGTTATTTATACATTACAGTATATGCACGTATAAATGTAATGTAAATATTATGAATTTATTAAATAGCCTGAATAAGATTGACAATCCTGAACTAAATAAAGAACTAATACACACATTGAGTTACGTAAGGCACTCAATATGAATTCTGGCGTCAGTGTATAGAAAAATGTTGACGTTTATAATACCATTGTAATTTAACGGAAAAAAGAAACGAGTATGTAATAAAAAAAAATTATTTACGCAGTTTATGCGTAGGTTACTAATCGCCTTTGATAAAGTCACGGGCATAGCATAATTTGCACCTATGATATGGCACTATGTTAAACCCTACGTGTTCAATATAGTTTGTATAAGCAATATGTTTGACGGGTATTTTGGGTCTTTATCAAATAGAATTGATAAACCATAATAGCATCCGAATTATATCTGAATGGCTCGTCGAGCTATAATGAAAGATCATGAAAGATCTCTAATACATACAAAAATACACTTTCCTTTCCTGCTTTCTATTCAGGTTTAAACCTTTTTTTACAAATTGACCAAAACTATGCTTTATATACCTGCTGTTATGTCTTCTACGGCAGGATCTGACCACTCATCGGACGCAATACCAATTTCGTTAGTATATTCTATCAAAGAAAATATCGAGTTTACTATAACACAGAAAATAAACACTGCTTACACGCATGTACTACCATGTCATTTCTACGACAGGGAACGGTAAATAGATAGATAGCAGCTGGCAAAAAATAAAAGATGACATTGAATTAATCTGAACTAACATGGTCAGAGCGGGTAAGAATTACCGCCTAAAAGACTTTTTCTGACTGGATAAAAGAAAATTCTGTCACAAAAATCTCAAACACACGCACGCTTGCATGTCCTCACGCACGCAAAGATGCACAGATGTCGTGCGCACATAATTTGGATGTTTGTGTTGGGTTTAACGCCGTTTTTCAAAAGTATTTCAGTCATGTAACGGCGGGCAATTAACCTAAGCAGTGTTCCCTGGATACTGTACCAGTACAAACCTGTGTTCCCCGCAAGTTACTGCCAATTTTCCCACATGATTCACATGAATCGGATGTGGATGACGAATGATTTCAGACACAATGTCGTAGGTAAGTTTTTCATTCGCATGAATTACCAGACCTAGCAAATGATCCCTCATTTTTGATATTTGTACTTCATTCACGCTATGCATTTTGTATGATTTAACGATTGTGTTAGACCCATTGCTCCATATATTTACAAGATATTATTGTCATTCCTTCAAGACACCCAATACACAGAGGATATTACATGATGAATTAATTAAACGAGAAAATTATAATAAAATGCGAGGCTGTGTCGAGCATTTGATCAATTTTATTTAACGAGTTTAATAAAGTCAATGTACAAAAAATAAAAGGTAAGGGTAGATTTCTTGGAAGCACAGAGCACTAAAAACACAACCCCAGAGCCACGCATTTTCATAGTAGGCCCACAACAAAAAGAAGCTGTAATGGAAAGAAAAATATTTCAGACGGTTGCGTCACACATCCAACAAGTAAATATTAATTTATGCTAAATATAGATGGGGTGAGGAAGGAAAAGGTAATGGCGGCGTGGGTGGGGGGTATTGGGCGCAAGGAACCCGAAGGGGAAGTTGAACATGGGCAAATATCCAGTGGATGCCATGCCATGTTCTTTAATAACAGTCATACTATAACGTAAACCACAATAGCGCAGACACTCATGTACCAAAGATAAACACACAACTACGATCAACTTAATAACATAGACAAACGAACTAGCAACACATAAGAAAACAGAATGGCACCGTTATAAACTCACAAGCATACAAACGCACAAAGACATGTAGTAAAAAACAATCAAATACCATCTTAGGATTCTTGCTTCAAAGACAAGGTGGTGGGGGCACGAAAACTTACTCAAAGTAAAGGGAGAGGGGATGCAAAAAGAAGCGTAAATGCATGGGAAAGGAGGGGTGAGGGGGTGGGGGGGGGGGGGGGGGGTGAGGAGGAGGAAGTACATTTACAACAAACAAGAAAACATACGCAACAGACAATACAAGACGGACAAAACAACCAGTTGAAAACAGGGGCACCGCCTTGGAACGGTCAGTTACCTATATAAATTTATAAAAGAAACAGGGGATTTAAACGCGTTTAGGGTATGCCAACCTCGCACTTACGCTATTTTCAACAAGTTAACACAATGTAAATAAAATCCCTGCTGAGAAAGGTTCTAACATTAGTGCAAAAATAACAGATAAATAAAGCAAAACATAAGATTAAAGTAAATATTAGGTCTAATTACACCAATGTACACAACAACTTGTCTGAAGTCAGAGCAACAAGAAGCTAACTTTTAAGGGCAAAACTAAGAAAACTGTAAAACAAAAATCAACTCCCTCCGTTCGTTGTATGTAGGATTTAGGAGAAAAGCATCAAGGAGTCCTACACTTATTAGTCATCGTACCATCAAATAGGAAAGCGTAGCAATTAACTGTAGAGAGGTCAATCACTAAACATGCACTGTGCTTCACGATTTTCGCATCGTAGCCACTTGATAAACTTTTTAACCAATTTTACAAATATTTGATTAAAGTAAGTGCTATGTTTTATTTTCCGAATTTTAAAAACTACGTCTCCATAGCATTCCGGAAACAAATCAACACATGTAATTTAGTCACAAATATGATATTCTTTTTATGACGTGTTAGTTTTTCCTGTAGAAACATCAAAAATTCTACCTTCTTTTACAATATCAACAAGTCAATTTGACCATCGTCTCTTATACTATAAACGACGTCGACGTCAAAGCTTTATTACACTAGTGCATTAACATTTTTTTCCATCGGTCTCCGAGCAAATTAATTCTGCTCATATAAATACAGGATAAAGTATATGTAATTACAGAAAACGTTTAAGGTAGAATGCGCCGAATTTGAAGTTCTTGGATTCCGTTTCGAAATTTTGTTTAATGTAAAATTCAGCATATTCCTCATAGAATGCGTATTTTACATTTTTAATATTTCTGTAACTTTTTTCTCTACAAACCTTCAAACACGACCATTGACGTCCATTTTAGATGAACCATTATTTCACGCCCGTCAGACTGTTTTCTTAAATCGTTCTGTTCAGTCAACAAGTATCGATTTGCTTTTTCTCACCGTATTTTCATTTAAAAATGTCTTTGAAATGGTGCGAAATTTGTGGAGATAATTTTAACGTTGAAGCCGATATTTACGTTAAAGTGACGTCAGAGCGACTGACGTTTAGCTTTGAATAAAAAGTTTGCGTTAATCTTGTCTTATGTAAAATCTAAACGATAGACTTTGACAAAAAACTAACATGATCATGAAAACTTTATTTTCTGTCGATTAAAGGAATAAAATTATGGGGTCACCGAATTAGTTTTCGCGTAAAATTACGTTAATTACCCCTACCCCCTAAATCACAAGATAGCGCAATTGAGTATTTTTTCATTTTCATGTATCTCCTCCTTTTAGGATAAACTCTATTCTATTTTATTTTTCCCAGTAATATTAAATCAAAATAGCCTTTAAAAGTCTGTTACATTAGCGAAATAATTTCTGTGTAGAACTCAGATTTTAATGTTTAGATTATATTTGATATATGGGATTGCGACAAAATCAGCACCCCGTTACCATTTGCGCAGAATTACATTACTCTGCTCCTACACCAGATAAAATAAATGCGTAATTCAATGGATTTTCTGATTCTCGTGATCAAGACAAACTCCTCTTTAACCTATTTAAGTAGAATTTAATTAAAAGATGCCTTCACAACTATTAATGATTTCATTCAACGTTACAAGTGAAATTATTTATCTCGCCAGTTAATAATAATACATGAAAACTCATGTATCGATGCACATTACATTGTTATCATTTACAAAAATAAATTAAAAAAAAAACGACAGAATGTAGTGAAAATCTTTTATTTGAATTATCTCAGCCTTTTAATTTTAACAAGTACCGGTATATAATTCCACACATGCAGCTAATAGAACTGAGTCAAACAAATATAGGCCTACATTATAAATATATGCCATAAATATCTTATCAGTTAATATAGGTGCATTCTTAATGAAGCAGATTCGAACAACAACCAGTCTTCAGAAAATAATACTGGGGTAAACAGAACCTGGCCAACCTCGACACAGTAAGAAAAAAGTAAAACGTAGATGAAAATGAGAAATATTCATTTTAACATAGCTCGAAAAAAAGTGCTAATACAACTTTTTAAAATTTAGAAAGCCTTTATTTAATTATAACATCATGTTCGAGTAAACATTATTTTATCTAACTTTATTACAAATTTTACGTTTTGGAAATATTTCGATTGTTTGGAGAGAAGTCGGACACCACGATTTCAAATAAAGTGAATCCTCCTGAATAACCCGCGGGAAAACAGCTACGGAGGCTATTGCTCTGAAAAGGTTAATTTATTTAGCAACTTGGCCAGATAGAAACACCATCCTTTGCAAAGAGGTTTTAGCTCTCCGGAGATGTGTATACAAATGTTATCCTTGTATTCATATACACATAATAGAAACATATTCCATACATCATACTGTTTCCTAATATTAGAAACATAAGAAATACGAGTAAAGGAAACATTCCATGACAAAAAAAGAAAGATTTTTTTTTGGTTTAGCTCTGTTTTTCTACGTTACTGTGGGCGTTACTGTGGGCAGTTAACCTAACCAGTGTTCCTGGATACTGTATTCTCAACAAATAACTTCTATCTTCACCACATAAATCAGAGGTGGAGGACGAATGATTTCGGACACGCGCCTTCTATCAAATCGGCATGCCCTACTCGGGAACCGAACTCGCGATCCATAGATCTGCACTCCTATTCAGCTAAGTGGATGGGGTAAAAGAAAGAAAGAAAGCAGCGGTTGTGACTGACACTCGCTGTATATCAACGAAACATTTCTTATATCATGAAAACTGAACTTGTAGAAGTTATGATTTATTTAAAATAGCGTCTGTGGTATAAAATTTCAAAAATTAACTCTGACCCGTTAAACCAAATTCCGCCATCAAATTATGCGAACGTAGGATTATAGTCATTGTAATGTATTTGACCTCTAATGATTCCTGTTTATTATTGTGTATATATCTGTTTCGAATATAGTGAACACGAATAGAAATACGTTAGGATTTTAAGTATACTCTCAAATAATGTATTTGACCTCACCTAACTACGACCTACATACTCTTACATTGTAGATCTGCAGATACGACGATGATGACGTGCATACAGACACTGTTAGTATGTGAATATTAGAAGACAATTATAATTATGACCAAATGACAAGAGAGCACTTCAGAAGTGATAAGAGCATCTAGGTACGACAATGATCTTACAAGGACACTAGATATACATCTCAGCATTAAACATCTTTTATAAATATAATAATTAATGTCTACATATTCGGAATATATTTGAATAAACTAACTGTTATTAGGGTAGAGAAGAAAGAAACGAAATAATAAAAATGTAAGACCTTGGGATGTGCGTGCGTGCGTGTGTGCGCACTTAGGGAGGGTTAGGGATAATATTAAGAAAAACAAGATACAAACAACCTTTACTCCCTTGGAGGGGCGGTTGAGTCAAGGGTCATACGTCTGAAATCACAACCTGTAGAATATTTTAATCTGTTGTATAATATTGATCAATGATATTGTACAATAGTGATTCTTTCTGTTTGTGTTTCAAGTGTGAAAACTCCGAATAATATACACAATTGCATATGCAAATATTTTTCATTTTAGCAGTGTTTTACAACGGAAAACGTGTTTATTGGTACTTTGAATAAGAAAAAAAAATTTGGAAAAATAAGCTTTATCATATAGAAAGTATATTTAAAGCGACTTTAAAAAATAACATGATCAGTATTTTAAGCAAAGATTGTCGTATTGGCGTATGTTATACATTCTGTATTCAAACCATTTCTCAACGAAGTCGCCAATTTTACAGTTATAAGGACCTCTTTTGAAAGGAAAGCTCTCTTTCTCACGTTCCATGATTCGTTTCACGCCTGTAGTAAACAACTGATGAATGAGAATGTAAAATACTAAGATTTGAACAAAGAGATATATCAGAAAAACAGCCAAACTAAGCTATGTTGTTATTTGGGGGTAGGGGTAGCGTAACGTAATTTTACGCAAAAACGAATTCGGTGGCCCCATAATTTTTTCCTTCAATCGACAGAAAATAAAGTTTTCATGATCAATTTAGTCTTTTCATCAACGTCTATCGTTTGGGTTTTACATGAGACAAGATTAACGGAAAATTTTTATTCAAAACTAAACGTCATATTTGTCGCTCTGACGTCACTTTAACGTAAATATCGGCTTCAACGTTTAAATTATCTCCACAAATTTTGCACCATTTCAAAGACATTTTTAAATGAAAATATGATGAGAAAAAGCAAAAATGGACGTCAATGGTCGTGTTTGAAGGTTTGTAGACAAAAAAGTTACAAAAATATCAAAAAAGTAAAATACGCATTCTATGAGGAATATGCTGAATTTTATATTAAACAAAATTTCGAAACAGAACCTAAGAACTTCATATTAGGCGCATTCCACCTTAATTCATAAGGTCTTTTGTACAGAAACATACAGCTGCAAGGCAGATTTATAAAAAAAAGGTACATGGAGAGACGAAGCAATTATATAAATGTTTATGAATGTAATTATACGGAAGTGGTCGCCTTGATATAAAATACTGACTTAGAGTGATTGCCCATGATATTCGCGTTTGGCTTCTTTCAAAGATATCAGTCAGCTAGCATGCTGTAAAACGATGGTACTGTACAAGCCGAGTTCCATCCCTTTAATACGTTTGAACGAGCATTTTGGGTGTTTATCCAGTATTAAAATTGAAATGCCATGATCGGAATCATATCTATATAACCTTAATTTTAACTAAAGTCTAAAACAAACATGTCTTTGAATATCTATAATGCGTACAGATCCTAAACGTAATGACAATAGTCATTTTTAGTATCAGGCTGCAACTGCTGAGCTATTATCTTAAAAAAAAAACAACTAAAAGATAAGGTGCAAATATAAAATTCTGTCTAGAACGACCAGTCATAAAACAGTATGTCCTTCACGAGGATTTACATGGAATGATAATAAAAGTTATTTGCGATTTGAAAAATAAAATTTAAAATTGCTTATAACTTACAAATATTCGGACAAAAATATTTAAAAGCAGATATTCACTAGATACCCTTAGGAGAAAATATTCCATGAAACAAAATGCGTAAATAGAAGAAAAGGTTCAAGTAATACATTTTACAAACTAACATGATATTTTACAAGCTAATATACACAATTATACTGTCAAAGTTTCATTTTATCAATAAAATATAAATATTATATTTACACAATATCGCCAGGCATAAGTAGGCTTTTGACAACACATAAAATGGCGCAGACAACCTTCAGCTTTACCCGGAAGTAAAGAACATGAAACTACACTGGCTAAACTTGAAATCGAAAGTCGCATTTGCATTGGTCTATAGTCGGGGTTCACGTGCAGGGGTCACCCCGTGTAATATGTATGCGCGTAGACTATTTTCTACTTATGTGGAATCCGTTTTCAGCACCTTCTTACAATTTGAAAATACCTGAGTTTTAGAACGACAAGAAAGCTTTATATCTACGAGAAGTATTTGCAATAAGAAAAAAAAACACAAATCCCATTGGGGTCCGTAACGAAGTAAGGGTGTATGGTGATACCTCGAACTTTGTCAAATCGTTCAGACGGCTCGTTTTGATGTTGTCTGTATCAGTATATGCCCCGGATGTCAAACATTTCCGTATTTTAGAGCTTCAGACCTAGTCCTTTCGGAAGCGGTTTCAAAATGAATTTCGTGTTATAAACGTGAAAGGGCAATCAACGCCTAACGTTTTATTACGTTGCGGCTACGGAAAGGATATATGAATGTAAACAAGAGGGCCAAGATGGCCCTGGGTCGCTTATTTGAGAAACACCATAATACACCATAACAGTGTAAACATTTTTGACCTAGTGATTTCATGGAAAAAAATATTCTGACCAATTATTATTAAAATTGAAGCAAAAATCTTGAGTATAAATTAGTATTTTCTTTGAATTGACCTAGTGACCTACTTTTTGACCCCAGATGACCCATATTCTAACTTGACCTAGATTTCATCAAGGCTATCATTCTGACCAAATTTCATGAAAAAATACAGCCTCTATCGCATACACAAGGTTTTTATTTAATTTGACCTAGTGACCTAGTTTTTGACCCCAGACTACCCATATTCAAACTTGAGCTAGATTAAAATGCAGCCCCTATTGCATACACAAGGTTTTCCTTGATTTTACCTAGTGACCTAGTTTTTAAACCCAGATGACCCATATTTAAACTTCACCTAGATTTCATCAAGGCAATCATTCTGACCAAATTTCATGAAGATCAATTGAAAAAATACAACCGCTTTTGCATACAGAAGTCTATTCTTTGATTTAACCTAGTGACCTACTTTTTGACCCAGATGATCCATATTCGAATTTCACCTAGATTTCATTAAGGCAATCATTCTGACCAAATTTCATGAAGATCAATTGAAAAATACAGCCTCTTTTGCATACAGAAGGGTTTTCTTTGATTTGACGTAGTGACCTTCTTTTTGACCCAAGATGATCCATAATCAAACTTAAGGTAGATTTTATCAAGGCAATCATTCTGACCAAATTTCATGAAGATCAATTAAAAAATTAAGCCTCTTTCGCATACACAAGGTTTTTCTCTGATTTGACCTAGTGACCTAACATTTGATTCCAGATGACCCCTACTCAAACATGACCTTTTTTTCATCAAAGCTATCATTCTGACTAAATTTCATGAAGATCAATTAAAAAAAACAGCCTTTATCGCATACACAAGGTTTTTCTTTGATTTTACCTAGTGACCTACTTTTTAATCCCAGATGACCCATTTTTAAACTCGGCCTAGATTTCATTAAGGTTACCATTTTGACCTAATTTCAGGAAGATCAATTGAAAAATACAGCTTCTATCGCATATAAAAGCTTTTCCTTTGATTTGACCTAGTGACCTAGTTTTTGACCCCAGATGATCCATATTCAAACTTGACCTAGATTTCATCAAGGCAATTTCCCTGACTAAAACTCATGAAGATTAGTTGAAAAATACAGTCTCTATCTTATACACAATGTTTTTCTTTGATTTGACCTAGTGACCTCGTTTTTGACCCGAGATAACATATTTTAAAACGGCCTAGATTTTACCAAGATAATCATTCGTACTAAAATTCATGAAGATTAATTGAAAAATTCAGCCTCTATCGCATACACAAGGTTTTTCTTTGATTTGACCGAGTTACGTAGTTTTTTACCCCAGATGACCAATTTTCGAACTCGGCCTAGATTTCATCAAGGCAATCATTCTGATTAAAATTCATGAAGATTAATTGAAAAATTCAGCCTCTATCGCATACACTAGGTTTTTGTTTGATTTGACATCGTGACCTAGTTTTTTACCCCAGATGACCCATTTTCAAAATCGTTCTAGATTTCATCAGGGTAATTATTCTGAACAATAGTCATCCCTGATTAATTGAAAAATTCAGCCTCTATCGCATACACAAGGTTTTCTTTAATTTGACCTACTGACTTAGTTTTTGACCCCAGATAACCCATTTTCGAACTCTGCCTAGATTTCATCAAGGTTATCATTCTGACCAAATTTCATGAAGATCAATTAAATGAAATACAGTCTCTATCGCATACACAAGCTAAATGTTGACAGACGACAGACAGACAACCAGACAGACGGACAGACAGACGCCGGACATCGAGTTATCAGAAAAACTTACCTGAGCATTGCTCAGGTGAGCTAAAAATAGAAGTTGTATATTCATCTTATAGACACGTACTTTGTGAAATGAAACAAAATGCCTGCAGTGAAGAAAAGGTTCAGGTAATACATTTTACAAGCAAATATACACAATTATTCCGTCAAAGTTTCATTTGAGCAATACAAGATAAATATGTTAATTAATTATCAGTCTTAGCACAGATTAATGACAAAATAGTATTGTTTTGATCTTTTATTCTGCGCATTTATAATATCATAACAATACTAGAAAATAATAGCTGATTTTACACTTTAATATGCCGAGTACCTTACCATTACTAACGGATGCCTTTTGCTGATGCAAAACAAGTATCGAAAAATTATCAAATTCCAGTATGGTTTCTTCGTCAATTTCAAAGCCGTCTTCTGTTTCAAGAATAATAGTCTCGCTTTCTGGTATGCCAAACTTTTGCTTACCTATATGATAGAATCAATATCAGAAACGATCATATATATAAATAAGATGGTCATGATGATCCAGTATCACTAATCTTTTAACTTGGCATTGGAATCGTCAAGATAAACATTTTCATCAAGTTTCATGAAGAAAGGGTCAAAAGTGTGGCCTCTACAATGTTCATAAGTTTTTTCTTTTGATTTGAGTGATAATCTTGTTTTTGATCCGACATGACCTAGTTTCAAATCTGGCCTAGGAATCGTCAAGATAAACATTCAAGAAGATAGGGTCATAAATGTGGCGTCAAGTGTGTTAACAAACTTTTCCTTTATTTTCACCAGGTGACCTACGTTTTGACCTCTGTGCAGGTTTGTATCAAATCAAAGCATAAATGAAACCTCTGTATAGCTAAAAGGGCCAAACTAGAAAATGTTGCTCCTTTGAGAGGCAGTAACTCTAGAACCCATGACCGAATCTGAGGGTTACGAAAGGAACGAGTTCTTATAGTGACTTAATTTGTGTGTAAGTGTGGTTAAACCCGAATGAAGTAAAATGTCATTTCCATTGTGCTCACAAGATAAGAATGAACAAAAGTTGACTCTTTCAGGGGCCGGAACCTATGATTAGATCTGACAGATTCATCATGGAATCTAAGATCTATTGTTGTTTACGATAGTTTATAAGTTTGTACTACGTGAACCGTAAATGAAGTATCTATATGGCTGCAAAAGCAAAAATTGCTAATTGTGGCCCTACAAGAAGCCATAACTCTGGCACCCATGATTGGATCTGGCCAGATTTTGAAAGGAGTGAGTGAGTTGGGTCTTACGGCGAATCGACACAAAATGGTCATAAAGGATACCAGATATAATGCCAAAACAAGTTGTGATCAAGATTGATTAAAATCAATTGCAAAATGTGGTCTCTATCGTGTTCACAAGCCAAAATAGCAAATTTTGCCATTTAAGGGACCATACCTTGAAAATATAATGGGATCTGGCCAGTTTTCGAAAGGAACCGAGATATTATGTCAATACAAATTGTGTGCAAGTTCGATAAAAATTGATTGCAAAATGTCTCTATCGTGTTAACAAGAAACAAACTGTGAACGGACGAAGGGCGAACACAAAAGCTCACATTTTCACTACATGACAGATGAGCTATAAAGTTATAATACTATTTGCTAAGACAATAATAATATACTCATCTTGAATATATATTCTTTTTCCTGTCAAGAGCCTCGATAAAAAGTAAATGATACATAATCTGTAAATATTTCTATAAGAGGAAATTTATAGCCAGTAAGTATGTTTAAAGGGGTACATTTGATACATGTGCAATAAGCAATCCTGTGGTAATGACAAATAAATACAATGATAGTCATGATAAAAGGTAATTACATTTTAGTGAGAATTCCTTGTAGTTATATTGATACTTTACAATTCTCTTTTTTGAACCTGTCGAATCTGTCAGTTTAAAAACCTTTCCGTTATCAGGACCTTCAGCCATTACTCTGTTGTACCTTTTATGTAACATAAATGAAAGAAGAGATATATTGTTAAGTAAACATTGGAAAATAACATAAATAACATCATTTTTGGTCGCTGAGTTCGAATCACTGACACCTAACCGATGTGGGTTCGAGCCTCATACATCCAGCTGGCTTAAGGAAGGTCGGTAGTTCCACTGAAGTGCCAATTGTGATGATATAACGCACAAAGGGGCACCTGGGGTCTTCAGTAATCACCAAAGCTGGAAAGTCGTCAAATGAGTTCTAATTGTGTTGGGTCGGCGTTAACTTATCGTTGTTGCACATTTTCCATTCAATACCTATATTTGTTTTTGCATACAATATCTAGCACTTATTTTGATAAATTCTTTGTCTACAATATACACCAAATTGCAACTTTAGAATTAAGCAAGTTCTATCAAGGAGATTCAAGTGTTATTTGTTTGTTAGATAAATAGGGTTGAAGATAGCATAAAAAACAAAAGCTGTAAAAAACAACCGCTGTGTTAATGTTTATTATTACAGAAGAAGTGCAGGATATTGTTTACACTGACAAATAGTCTTTTCCGTGCAACTTGTTTAAGAATTAGTCACCATTAGTATAATCTTTTTTTAAATTATATTTTGAAATACCTTGTCCGCTCTACACACTGCTTTTCAACATAACAAAGCGAATTCGAATGAAAGATTTATGCGATATTTTTTATGTAATGATACTCTTATATATTTCATCAACCTTTGTGTAAACAGATATCAAATGACTGTAATTTCAGAAATGAACAGTTTTGAATATGATAACAATACATCTGCGGTTTAGTATATATACCTTTAATAACCTTGAATACGTTTAAAATATTCATCGCACGGAACCAGTTCGCTATTTCACATAATTAGAAAGAACATTCAATAAAGTTAAGAAGACAAAATAATTTGCTGATCAATGGACATTAAATTATTAAAGTAATTTATAATAAGAAGTATGAAATAAGGCATTGCTTCAACTCGAAATCGACCCTTATTCAACTCATCACATAAGATTTGAAAAGAATTGTCTGCTGACAGCAACAATTCCGTATCATTTTAAAGGAAGATTCTGCAATAGAAACAACACTGCCCATATTTGTACTGATGTGCAAGACGTTACGGTTGGGACAAGTTATGTGGACGCTTATTAGGAAAAAGCGATTTCTTCCAAACATCCGAAGTCAAGCGCTCTGTGCACGTGCCGGAAGGTCACATTTTGTAATTCAATAGTAAATTTTTCTTCCGGTATATCGCATGCTACTGTAAAGAGATCGATCCCGATTTTCATCTTCCCGCGATGAAAATCGGTAAGATCGATTCCCTATAAAAATATTCGATTTATTAATGTTGTTTTGACAATGTATTCCCAGCCGTGCAGTATTTGCATACAATAATATGAATTAAGGCACCGCCTAGCACGGGGATTTATCTTTTATATATCCACTTACAAAGAAATATTCAACACTCAAAGGAAAATGAAACTTCGCTCTACACAGCAAGTTTACATTTAGTGTCATCATACCTCTTACAGCGAATATCATACTTCGCAAAATTTATGGGAAGCCGTGACGGTGACGTCATTCACCGCGTTCTCGCATGACTTCAGGATTTTTTTTGTTTGTTTGCACTCCACGCAGAAACTGACGGCCTTTACACTTCTTTACTGTTTTAAAAATGTTTCTAAGTTGCATGTTCTATTTTATTATTACAAAAAAAAAAGAAGTGAAAGAATCATGTTGGTGCGGTTTACGAATTTCTATGACTGATTCGGGGTGCTCGGATGTTCATGCAGACAACCAGTCTGCGGCCTGTACATACACCGGAAAAAACCCCGAAAGAATTGCCTCAGTATATGCAGACAACAAAGACGAATAATATATATGGACGTTACCCCTATCAATTTAGACTCAGCAAGTCGTATGTGACAATGGTATATCTATTGTAAGTACCCTTGGTTTAGAGAGGTTGTACTTGTGCCAGAATGCGTCCGTGTAGGAATCAATAAGCGTCTTAGGTGTCAACATGAATATGTCTTTAAAGAATTGTAAATACAAATTGTTTATTAAAATATTGTATAGTCTGTAGCCACACCAGGAGTTTGTCACAAGTGACGTTTATCTTTACCATTGGATGGTTTCTGTCAGCCATCATATATATCGTGAAAATTTACGTAACTCACTTACGAATACTTTAAATTGAATTGCTTACCTGTGATACCTTATGTACTGCTTTTGACGTAAATACTAGTATTAACATGCCGCTGCTAAGGGTCGCCTTGAACCTCTTGTATCGCTTTAATTCTTCCTTTGACCTATCAAGAAGATTGACAGTTATAAGCACAATTTCAAGATACCATGGACTAATAAAACCCGCCCTTTAGCTCAATAGGGAGAGCGTTGATCACGGGGTCGCGAGTTCGATCCCCAGGCGGGGCGTATGTTCTCCGCGACGATTTGATAAAAGACATTGTGTCCGAAATCATTCGTCCTCCACCTGCGACAATTCATATGCGGAAGTTGGCAGTTACTTGCGGAGAACATGTTTGTACGGGTACAGAATCCAGGAACACTCATTAGGTTAACTGCCCGCCGTTACATGACTGAAATACTGTTGAAAAACGGTGTTAAACCCAAAACAAACAAACAAACAAACAAGGACTAATAAAATGTTTTAAAGAGGTCTGGAAATATGATCCGTTTTCAGAACAAAATGCATTGCGATTAAGGAGGTAGTATTATACCTTGAACATTTGTGTGTGCGTATGCCCAACCAGAAGCTTAAGTGACGATTTACGACAAGGTTTACGACAAATTGATTAATATGTTTGTAAGTTTATTTAAAAAACCATTAAACTGTCACTAATCTTTTGCGTGTTTATACAGTTATATCGAAATGTTATGCGGAATGTAAGAAAATGGATGATGGTAACTGATGTAATTGGGAATATAGCTGAGTGAAAGGTTACTTTATTACGGTTATTTTTGAATAAACGAGCCTGCTGTTTATTTTCCGTTTCCATTGATAATTTGGTTCTTACATACTTAACCTATGATCTATTATAGTTCAAATTTCTGTAGAAAAGGTGATTTCTTGAATTATATTAATATTACTATGATAACGAATCCCGTAACCAATATATCTAAATGTTAAATTCAAAGGCGTTGATATTGGTTTATGCTAGGAACTTAGTTTCAGCTTTATATTTTAACACTATCCACGAGAATACTAACTGCAAGCACTATGATTTTTTCCATACAATAGTCAGACGAGGGGTATTGCTGTAAGTTTTTTAAGTATTGAAATTTGTTTAGATAAATGCAGATAATGGGTTTTATGTTGCCCCTTTGTGCATAATAAACCTGTTTATTTTTCATGGACCCCTGTTCCAGTAAGGAGGTTGCGACGAGAACAGTATTTTAGTATTTAGTCGTGCGCTAGTTGTTTCCCTTTGTATTTTGAACTCAATTTGTAATGAAAAAAGCGTGAACTTGATTATAAGCGTGTAAGCGTGCATTAGCAGGGATAAAAATAAGCGGGGTCCAGTAGCCCTTGGCCATAGATTTTTGGCTGGGCCCCTAAATTGTAAAATGTTGTATAAAATGCCCTTATACCCAATGTTTAACGTTTATTTTGGACAGTCTGGGCCCCTAATTAAATATAGCTAGTTTATATCCCTGGTTTGGCAGAAAACTTGCCTGCAGCCACGTCTTCATAATCTGTGCAGCTATGTACTTTTGTTGTGGGGGCACAAGTACATGCTTTATATTGGTTTAAGGGGTAAAATAAAGTAAAACCCCTGTTAGAGGCAGCCTTGACAATAAAAAATGTCGGCTAGTGTCGTCTCCGACGGCTTCCTTTGCACTTATATACTTCAAGGTAAAGTAAGCTTCTCATCGGCCGTCCCAAACGTCGAGAGTTGCAAAGTAAAAATAACAACAAAAGTCTTTGCTAAACCTCTAACAACCAGGGTCCCGCCAAAGAGGACCCCCTTGAAGAGTATCCGTCTTTTGGTCAGTGCAGGTCTGTGATTGGGATATAACTATATGCGCAGTAAGTGTACTGTATCCTTTTGTCCTTTGAACAAGTAGGTTTTAGTTAAAAATGGCAAAATTCGTACAAGAAAATTTTGTTTATAGCTAATTTGAGTTCCGCACATAAGGGCATGGCAGTTTGGATTTATGTTTAATTGGTATTTTTGCATGATTCGGGCATAGTATGTTGTCTTGACCTGTCCAGTTAGCATACAAGTGCATTGTCGTAGATAGTTTTAATGTTCAGATCTTTCATTATTGTTCGTGCTAATTTAAGGAAAATACCTGCAGATCAACATTAAAAGTTAAAATTGTAAAACAAATTATCGTTGTTATATGGTATCAGAAATGATATAGGTGACTACACTTCCATGGTACGCATGTCTGACAGCCAGATTGTATCTTCCAGCCACCTTACAGGTCCTTTTCTCTTCGTGAGTTTTGTTTTCTAAGGAGTATCACATATAAGATCATTACCGTAATCTTACATCCGCTATGCTGCTGTTTCATTAATATTTTTCAGCGGCATTTGGCTTAATAATTGCCATCACAGATTCCATCGACTGGCACAATGGTTCACAAATTTCTTACTGTCGCCATGTTTCCAGTGATTGTCTAAGTATATGGGTTGAACACCTGTGGTGTTGATTGACGTCCGATCAAAATCTAGATGAGCATTCATTTAACAGGATGATTCGTATCTGCAGCCATTTATTGCAGTGAAACATCTCTATTTTAGAAAAGGCAAGTATCTTATATACATGTTTATATACAAATGGTAATAACTGTCTAGGTCGGATCGCCCCTGATACATACATTTTATTTATTTAGCTGATAAATGAAACATTATCATGACCATTTTTCTAATCACATTAAAGGGGCTTGCCTCCACGAGGACACCAAATGCTTTAATTTTGTAAAATTGGAAAATATTTATGAGAAACATAGACGTATGTTTAAAATCTACTTTGAAACGCTTATAGAATATTAAATAATTTATACCCCTTTTTTCTACATCACATTTAAATTGCTCTACTAACGTTTTTGTTTATTTCCCTGTATGTTTAACATGCTTAACAAATGTTCCACAAATGCGGCACATTTACATTATCAAATAATGTAAGTACATTCTCGTGTTTAAAACAAATGAGGGGTGTCACTTTAAAACAGATGTTTACATGTATACACGGGTGAATTGGGTCCATGTTTTGGAGAAGAAATTGTAAACATCATCAAATTATAGATAGTAATAATTGTTTACACGAAAATTAAATGTAGCATATAAAACAATTTTCATTCTACAAATCCATTGTCAATTTACTCATATTTATAAATATTTTGAATTTTGAAAAGGGCCTGCGTGAAGGGGCCACACTTTGGTCAGTTCAGCGCCTTTAAAATCTCATCATTGCTTTAAAAAAAAGTTACATGTCTAGCTTCGTTTGGTGCATTTGCAACATGGTACGAGTGCTTAATATTTACACAACTAGGTTAAATATCGTTTTGACTATTGTTTAATTCTATTTATGTACAAATGGCATTATTTTTTGTAGGGGGACAAATCTTTTAGAATATTTAAGTATCCAATTCTACGGGACAGAAAAAAAACGTATTTGACAGATGGGTTGTTTATAGGGATGTTGTTCGTTCACTAAAAAAATTCTATGTTTTTCTAATATACTGCTAAACCTTAAACAAATTTCTACTTTGATATGATATAACTAACGCTTGTTATTAACCTTGGGGCAATTATTATTTTACTAAGCAGTTTTATTTATTTATAATGTATATATACGTATATAAAATAATAATTTTAGTTGCCCTTCAACACACATAAGCGCATTTCAGGTATGGCATTAGGCAAGGTGATTAACTACAAAAGACGGAAAATAATGATTCAAATCGTATTGGTTATTTGATAATGTTTATTGCTAATAGTTTTTCCCACTTTTGCAGCTATCGCTGGGGATAATTGTTCTTTCGATTGATTCAAATTTTATCTTATTTATTTAATGTATTTTGTTTGTACCTTTGCAGTGCCGCTTGGGCAAATGAAATTAGGTTATTTTCAATATAATCTTTAGCTGTTTGTATAGTATGTGCATTTTAAACATTATCTCACCTTGCCAGTTGGCATGAGAAATCTTTAAATAAAGTCGCGGCCTTTTCCCACTAAACTGTGTTGTAGTTTTCATTTATATTGATAATTTAGTTGAAGTGGGTATGACAGACGTATATGGTCGGACGCTAACTCATCGGTCAACGAAATGATGATATTATCAGTCATTAATAAATTTACTCTTGTTTTCTTTTAAAATGGCTGATGATTTTGCGTCTTGCTAATGGCTGCTGTCATTCCCTGATATATACGGTCCATTGATAAAATAATTAGAACATATCGTACTTTAAAAACGAAATGTTTTGAAGCTACATTAAACGAAAAAGATCATTTTATTTAATATTTTCTGTAAGTTTAACAATTTTGGTAAAAGACCACAAGACAATGCGAAATACCAAATATTAAAAGCAAAGGCCTTGCATTTTCAGACAAGAAAATGTTTAATGTTTTTTTTCCTATATAAGGCTATGAAAAATTTGAGACCCCCGGGGCAGGGCCTCTTTTTACCCAAGGGGCATAATGTTAAACAATTTTGGTAGAGGACCACAAATTTACATAGTTACATACAAAATATCAAAGGCCTAGGTTTTGTGGTTTTTGACGAGATTTTTAAAGTTGCTTCCTATATAAATCTAGGAAAACTTGTGACCCCTAGGGCGGGGCCTCTTTTCATGCAAGAGACATGATTTGACAGAGGACCATAAGATGATGCCACATGCAAATTATCAAGGCTCTGTGCTTTGCGGTTTGAAACAAGAACATTTTCAAAGTTTTTCCTTTCGGTTGTCGTGGCAACCAGAGTTCTGCATGGATTTCAATTCTTTGAACAAACTTGAAAGGATGTGTGTGTGTGTCTCCCAAAGATCATTCCTGTGAAGTTTGGTGTAATTTTGTCCAGTAGTTTTCTAGGAGATGTTTTAGGATTAGTTGACGGACGCACGACTGACTATGCACGACGGACATAGAGTAGTCACAAAAGCTCTTCATGAGCCTTTGGCTCAGATGTGCTAATAAAACAAACAAATTCAGTGAATTTATATACCCCGCCTAACAGATTGTTTTTGTGAATGAAAACAAAATGAGGAGGCTGTACTTTAAAAGGTATTTTATTTTCACATATAAGTATGTTATGTTTAATAGGACAGTGCTGTGGTTTTTGGATCATATTTTCTACCAAACCAAGGGGAAAACCTCTGTCCTATAGTGATCTATATTTGTATTAAGTTTCATTAAGATCCATCAATGGGTTGCTTTGTTTTGCGAGAATTTATGAACACTGCTGTAACTGTAGAGATTTTGAGGAAAGATATGCATGCACCACCACATGAAGAGACATCAATGCATTACTTTGCTATGGGGACATTTATGGATTGTAAAACAATTCAAGGGCAATAACTCTGGTTATTGAAGTGATCCGGACAAACAGGGTGTGTGCAACACAGCTCTAAATTGATAAACGTTTGTGTAAAGTTTTAAGAAGATACATTAAAAGGTCACTTGGATGCAGTCACATTCCTAATTTTTACAAAAGCAAAGGGAAAACTCTGCTTTTAGTCAAGTGGGTGGGTGGGGGGGGGGGGGGGGGAAGAGTAGTACTAAAAGTAAAGGAAATACCATGTGCTTATTAATAATTATTTAAGGTTGGTAATTCTAGCTAAAGTACTTTTTGAATTAAATGCATTACCAAATCAAGGGGAAAAATTCTGCCTTTACCGAGGCAAGGGGAATAATACTATTGTGTGAGCAAAAGTGGTGTCCTACCTAATAATTATGTGATGTTTGTGATTCTAGCTGAAGTACTTTTTGAATTATACGCATTTTTATTTCCGATGGACAACGCCAAAACAATATACCTTCGCCTTCAGACAGGGATAGTTAAATGAGGCTGAAATGCTCTTACCCTATATCATTTGTAATCAGACGATTTACCACAAATTTGTGAAAAAAGGGTAAAAAGAATTAAAAAGCAATCCCTTGTGTTAACAAGCTTAAGGAGAAAAAAACAGTTGTAGACATTTTGAAGCATTTATTGCTGATATGGTATTTTTTTTCCTCTTACTGAGCAAACTTTATCTTTGGCAACATTGACCTTGGCCCAATTGGGCGAATATGCAGTTCGTACCAAGGTCGTACTAAAGCTACCAAAAGGCAGAGTTGCATTTCAATATCTCAATTCAGAATAGTTTTTTTATGACCATGACACTGATCTCACTGCATCTCAACTGTATTTTAAAGCTAGCACTGTTTTCCTATTTCAAGTAATAATCTAAACATAGACCTTACTATAAGCTACCTATAGATCAATTTTCATTTTAAAATATTGAGTGGAAAAGATGAGTTTGATATCACATGGAGAACCCTGGTTAACACACACTGTCAAACCTTTGTTTAACAACCAGTCATGGGAGAATGGCTGCTCAGGAATGGTGATTACTTAACAAGGGTACTGATCTTTTTCAGCGTCTCCTGATATATTATCATATTTTTGAAGAAGTCTCATGAATTTTGAATGACTGTCAATCATAAGATGTGTTAAATTATAGCCATAGAAGGGAAAATACTCAAGTTTTGATAATATTTTATATCTTGTTATTGATAACCCAATCTTTCGAAATGATTAACAATTTGTGAAATTCAAGTATGCAAATACCGGCAGGTGACTACTAGCAAAAGTTGGAAGTTGGACTGTAACTTGTTAACAAAACAATCTTCAGATGAACCGCCAGCATTTCATCAAATGTATTTTACGCAAAAAAAAAGTGTTTGTATGGCTATACCATCTTTTTCACAGTATCGCTGTATGATATACTATCTTTCTTGAAGATTTTGTGTACCTCATTATAACTCTTCATCAAATGAAGTGATGCCTAACCATGTATAATCAGGCCTAAATAAAGGCCAAATAAATTGAAATTGCCTTGATTCTTGTCTTTAATGTTTAAGGTATATCAAACAAAGTAAATAAATAAATAAAACAAAACTCCAATCTAATGCCTTGATTTTTATTCATGTTTATCTTTTTGTGACCTAAAACCACTGGATGAAAATTTTAACTAGGTTATTTTATCGTTACAGTAAAGTGATATATAAATTTGAGGGGTTTAAAATATCTAAGGACATAGAAGTTAAACCATTCAGTTCAACATTAAACATGTAGATTTGCAAGAGTGGGCATGACTATTTACTTTGGGTAATGATAACGTTTCATATTATCAATAGGGCAGTTTGTTTGATATAAAGCAGTTCTAAAGTATGACATTGAGTTTAACATTGACTGTACAAAACAAGAGGATCCTAAGATCGGTGTGCAAAACAAGACATGTCATCCAAATTTCAAGGCTCTATCTTAAAAAAAGTAGGACTGTCACAGTAAGTCACATTCCACATGTCCAAGATTCGAATTTGACTTAAAGATCACCAAGGTTAACATTCTGACCAATTTTTATGAAGATATTCATAAATGTGGCCTCTAGGGTGTTAAAAATCTTTTCCTTTGATTTGACCTGGTGTCCTGAAACAGATTTGCACTTGACGCAAAATGATCAAGATTAACATGTTGACCAAGTTACATGAAGATTAAGTCATGAATAGTGTTAACTAGCTTTTTATTTGATTTTGACCTGATGACCTAGTTTTCTATCCTACCTGACCTAGATTTTAATTTGACCTAAACGTCAACGATCAAGATTAACATTCTGACCAAGTTTCATGAAGATACAGTCATAAATGTGGCCTCTAGGATTTTAACTAGCTTTTTCATTTGATTTGATCTGGTGACCTAATTTTTTACCCTACCTGATCCAGATTTAAACTTGACCTTAAAATCATCAGGATTAACATTCTGACTAAGTTTCATAGAGGTATTCTGATAAATGTGGCCTCTGGAGTGTTAACTAGCTTTTTCTTTTGATTTGACCAGGTGAGCTAGATTTTGACCCCACCTGACCCAGATTTAAACTTGACCTAACAATAATCCAGTCTAGTTTTTATCCCCATTTGACCGAGATTTGAACTTGACCTAAAGATCATCAAGACTAATATTCAGACAATGTTCCATGAAGATATAGTCATAAATGTGGCCTCTAAAGTATTAACAAGCTTTTCCTTTGATTTGACCTGGTGATCTAGTTTTTGACCCAAGATAACCCAATATCGAACTCGTTCAAGATTGTATTGAGAGTGACAGTCTGACCAAGATTAATTAGGATTGGACCAAAATTGTAAACTCCAAAGTGTAGACAGTCAAATTGTTGACGACGACGACGGACTTAGTGCTCAGTGAGCTAAAAAAAGGATGAGAGGGGGTAGGGTTAGAAAATGGGGGATGAGGAAAGTAGAATAATGATGAATATTAAAAAGGGAATACTACGTTCCTTAAACACAGTTACTCTACAACGTAAACCAAAGCAGCGAAGACACATACATACACGCATACATATAACTAATATACAGACAAGTAAGATATGACAATAACGTGGCCGCCGCTCGTTACACACAGACGCACAAGCACATACACATAAACGGGAAAAACAACAGACGAGAACCGCCTAACGCAGGCCGGCAGCCAAGATTAATGTGGGCACCGACAACTTACTCATAGTAAAAGGAGACGGGCGCAAAAGCAATGGAGCACTAATGCGAGGGGAATGGATGGCAGAGGGTGATGGAGTAGTGAGAAGAAAGAGGAAAGAAACGCTTACAACACACAAGACAACATACACAACACATTATACAAGATAACCTTATTCCAGATGAACAAGTTTGGTAATGGTGCTTGAATGTATAAAGAAAATATTCTGACCAAGTTCCATGTGGAAATATGGCACTTAGATTGTTAATGACGTTTTTTGGTATGACTTGACCAAATGACCTTATTTTATTTTACTACAGTGACCCACATTTGAAAATCTGTCCGAGATTTTATGAAGACTTACATTCTGTCCATGTTTCATGTAAATCAAAAAGTAGGATAGTGTTGCCTCTCGTGTGTAAACGATTATTTGACCAAGTTGCATTGTACTTGATCCCAAATCAAATTTTTCAATATATGTTATCAAGTCACAGATTCTCTCGTATTACATGTAAATGAAGAAGAGAATGTAGCCTGTAGAGTTGATGTTATGACTTTATTATGAACCTTTTTCTTAAAATTCCGAAACGAAAATATTTTTTCAAGGTTTCATGTATATCAGAGTAAAAAGGTGCTTTTTTATTGTTAGACCTATTGCTCTACTTTTTAGACCTCAGAAGAAAAAGTCTTTATCCAAGATCATATAAACTAGGTAGAATATAAGGGTAACCTTTGTTGTGTTAAAAGTTGTTTATTTTATTATTTACATAGGCAAATATTTCATTGAGTCCATATGCCATTAACTTAGATGTATTAAAGAGATTAATGTATGCTAACAAGTGTTTAATGTATTGTAGTTTTCTTGCCAAAGCAAATGACCATCTTTAACTACTGGTCTAAGATTTGATACAAGTACATTTTAACCATTATTACTAAAAATATGTTTTTCTTGTATCACAACGATTTTCCTATTTAACTGTGTGAGTGCACCAGTATTTATGGGGGTACATCTGTTTTCTGTTGACTGTTCATGTACATAGACTAGCTGGCCTGCCAGCATACTGTTCAATGACTGTAGATTTTGTCAGGAGTTGTAGATTTTGTTAAGAGTTGATAATAGTATGACCTAACTTATGAATTTCTGTTTATGAAAGTATCACATTTCCTACCATTAATTATAAACTTTGATGTATTTGTACAAATTTATAGTATGTGGACCGTCATCTTTGCTAATAACCCGAATATCTATGTCCCACTATTTTCCCAAATGAGTCGGTAGTGTTAGATATTTCAACTGAATCTAGCTTAGAGTCAAACTCGGCGAAATACTTCAACATAGCCACTTCAATAGATCAAAACTTGCAGCGTCTGCAGTCCTGTAATAGCACATCCAGAGAGAGCATACTCGTTCAGCAGCTCGACAACATTTTTTTTTATATAAAGTGTATAATGTGTACGCTGACTCTCCCTAGCCCTATTGACACGTACTTTAAGCATGATTGCAATAATTTATACAAACGAACAGTGGCAGAGAAATCAACACAATGTATCAAATATGTTGAAGACGATCATATCTGCTCTATTTTATATGGGAATGAGATAGTTAAAACTTACAATGACTGATTACCTTATTAAACACTCAAACTATCGCAAACCTTGAGATAAATTACGTAGCTACAATAAGGAGTTTAAAAATGAACAAGAGCTGTCGGATGACAGCGCGCTCGACTATTCGAAGAATTGATTGAAGAATGGGGTCAAAATATTTCCACAGATATTCAGAACCAATTTCAAAGTCCAAAAAGTGCCATAATTCAGTCAAAATAGTTATGTACTCTTGTCTACAGATGGAATCGTGATGATAAACAGGTGTCCAAAGTTTAAAAGCCAAATGTCAAATAGTTTTGACAAAACTGGACTTGTATGAAAACAGAAACAATTTCAAAGTCCAAAACGGGCCATAATTCAGCCACAGTAGATGACAGAGTTATGTACTCTTTTCTACAGATAGAGACTATTATACTAAACAAGTGATAAAAGTTTCAAAGGCATATGTCAAACACTTTACACAAAATATGAACTGGTACGAAAAACTTGACCAAGATTTCTAAGTCAAAAGGGGCTATAATTCAGCCAAAATCATTGGAGTTATGTACTCTTGTCTATAGCTGGACATCGTGATGGTAAACAGGTGTTGAAAGTTTCAAAGCTTTATCTCAAAAGACTTTGTCAAAATATGAACTGGTACGAAAAATTAACCAAGATTTCTAAGTCAAAAAGGGCCATAATTCAGCCAAAATCCTTGAAGGAGTTATGTGCTCTTATCTATAACTGGACATGGTGATGGTAAACAAGTGTTGAAAGTTTCAAAGCTTTATCTCAAAAGACTTTGTCAAAATATGAACTGGTACGAAAAACTTAACCAAGATTTCTAAGTCGAAAGGGGCCATAATTCAGCCAAAATCCTTGATGGAGTTATGTACTCTTGCCTATAACTGGACATGGTGATGGTAAACAAGTGTTGAAAGATTCCAAGCTTTATCTCAAATGACTTTGTCAAAATGTGGACTGGTACGAAAAACTTAACTACGGTGTGACGCCGACGCCGACACCGACGCCGTAGTGTGATGGATAGCTCTACTTATTCTTCGAATATTCGAGCTAAAAGTCACACAAATTCCTTTTCTTAAATGTTATACTGTGTCTAAAACTTTAATAAAATGCGATATGACTTTGGCGTATTTTAGAGTGCTAGCATTTGCGTCGTTGTATTCGCATCAAGACGAAAAGTTCCATTGCCGCCACAGCCATGCGGGTTTATGATTGATTAAAGGAACAGTTATCAAGTCTCTTTGATATGCTCAGCATTGTTTCATACGCTTTCCACCAATACATCAATTTTACCAGCACCTTTTTCTCTAAGCGTAGATAGAAATTAGTAAGAAAAAATGTGGAAAAACACAGGTCGCACAACACGACATAAATGAAAATGTTGCAGGCTCGGTTTCTTTGAGCCTAGACGGTAGTGGAAATGCAAGCTAACGTCCTCGCTCTCTAGCCCCGGGTTGTGCACAACTCAACATTTACACATGTTATAAGTACCAGAATGTAATTTAGAGACCTCCGCAGATGTATTCATATTGCAGACGATGCACATGGAACCTTCACTAGTGCACAGAGTGCAGTTCCATGAAAAGCGGCATATGGTCCCAGATAAAATAATGGCTGTGCCCTAAACGAGAAAACAATGGGCCGATCTAAACAGAGGGGATATGTGGTTATGGAACCTGCATATCACAGAAATTGCCAAAAGACAAAATTAAAAACCAGTCACTATATTCAAAGAGTGGTTAAACAATACCAAAAGCTTTTACAGCGGGAGTATTGGAGCCACCCAGGCCGAAATGATCAAGCTGTAACATTAAACAGTACACTAGCACAACATAAATGTCGTGCAGAACAGAAGAGATCGAAATATAATAAAATTTGTGTCAAAACACTAAAACTAATAAAAAATAGTGTGGCGAGGTATTGAAAATACGCCCTTCACCACAGCGCCTTCTATCGAAAAAGCAATGTAAGTGTTTTTCAAAGCAGAAAATATAAATACGGAACGTTTAACAAAATTAGTCATTATATAGTCATCACAACTTACCTGTAACTACTCCACAATAGTGATATCTGTCTACAAGTTTGATACTTCAACAGTCTGACCTCTCTTCATCTAAAGCAAATAATGACGTCAAACAGATAAAGAATGACCACATGACTGATCACATGACTGATCACATGACAAAAGAACGGGAACTAAAATAACTACAAAACCGACATACAAGTAGCGAGACGACAAACAAGGAAGATGATTAATTATTTTATCCGTAGGACATGAAAATAAGAAGCGACAGACTCGCCCGCACTCTGAGAGACATGTTGTTTTAACCATGACGAGAACTGACCTAGATTTTAACCATATATCAGTAAGAGCAGTCTGTCGCTTCTGACTATTGACCATTAATAACAAATGCTGATTGAATGGGATAAGGTGACTTTTATTATTATAATATCATTACAGAAAATTAAAGAAATATCATGGCATATTGTATGAGATAGAAGTATCATGAAATGAAGCATGAAAAGATAGATTTCTAGCCAATTTGCATAAAACAAATAGGCAACGCTATGATGCTGAAGCTCTAAATTTATGATAAGTACACATGTACTAGACAATGGAAGGAGAAAATGCAAAATTGCAAATTCTGCTAGCAAATCCAGCTGCCGAAATTCCGAGGCCATGATGCTCAACGAATTCTCAACATCATGATAAATTATACTGATGATTGTGTATACAATATGCCATACCGAAATGCACAAAGAGTGTTGAGGGCCACCAAATATTTTATGAAATAAAATTCGTCCATAAAATGGTACATTGAATATTGTATCTAATTACTGAATAGCCACATGCAAGCATTCATTTCTTTAATAATACCAGATTTTCCGGATAATTTACTTTCAAAGATGGCAATATAAGCTATATTCAACTCTATTTGGCCATTATTTCTCTTGATTTTATCTAATCAATAATATGCAGCAGTTACTTTTTCCCTGATAATTTGTTGGATCTAACCCGAAATAGGTCAGGTGGTAATCTTTATAAGACGCGCACTTTATAATTCAGCCATTATTCAAGTATGTAATTACGTATATTTGAATAGATCAAAAATTTTACTTAATAGTGTTTTGCTTACCCTGCTTGCAAAGTTTCCATTTACTTTCACCAGTCTAAGGTGAAAGAACTCTACCGAGGTCATGCCACCCTGCCACTCCGAGTGTATATTTAGAATTAGCAGAGTATCATGCAAACCACCAAATGGTTCGACAGTGCTCTCAGGCTGCCCTTCTATTCCTAGTGTATTGTTTGACTCGACAGTGCTTCTTCCTTGCTTCCGGTATAATGACATATATCGACAGCACAACGCCTGTGACAAGAGGATATACAAGCTGCATACACAAGCATCTAAATAAAAGTAAATAGAGTATCAAAATTATTATCTATTATGTTGGGTTAACCCCCTCGGAACCAAATAACTAAATAATAGAATTACTATACAGATGTTGCTTATTGATAAATGATTTCGTGATTACGATAATGTCACAAAGCGCACAGCCCTAGATTTGGCAGTGTGGACGAAAATTATTAAAAAGATGGCGGCATTAAGATACCATACTATTGCAATATTCAAGAATCAATGTTACTGCAATTCCTGTACGACTAAGCCATTGGCAATGTAATACGGAATATTTTCTTACATAATACATGCATGCGCAGGCACCATCTAGCACTGAAAACACAGTCAAAGTCGTAATTCGAAAGCAAAATTTATATGACACATGCCGTTCAAATCAGTTCGATCAAATTAACCTCCTTAGAAATTTTGATTTAACAAAAGCCAGAGTAAAACAATTTAATTACAAGCGTAAACACAGATATTACAGACATAAACCAATGTATAGTCTGTATCATATACGGCAGAACACGGACCAAATACAATAACATCGACTTTTTATCTTTCGCTTCTACAACATCCACATCAAAATAGTTTTTGATAAAAAGCGTTAAAATAAATAATGTGGTCATAAACCGATTTAGATGGTAGAACAAAAGGGACCGAAAACAAAGGTTTAATAACATGTAGCTTTTACCTGACTACTTACCTTCTGGTAATGCTACCAAATAACATATTTTAACTACTATACCCAACACCGGCATAAATTTCTATTGTCCACATGCCTGTTTTCTTATCCCATCGCCCGAAAGAAATTTACTTTCAATGCCTGCTTAAAATAAAACAAAACAATAGATTGTACTGCTGTATAATGAACAAAATGTGACGCAATCTAATACTTAATGTATGATTAATTTAAAACCATTTCCAGTTTCGGAAGATCAACATAGTACTGCTGTAATTATTACCCGATGTACAGTAAAATGCATAGTCTAATCATCATCATCATCATAACCGCCACCACCACCATCATCATCACAATAATTTAAAATTGCGTTCAAAGGTATGATTACTAGCCCAACGTCATCATCAACATCATCATCATCATGAGGATACCATCAAAATTATAAAATTAGAAGAATTAGTAAATAACCACGATATTATATTTCTTAAACTAGAGATGCTTTTGAAAAAGGCGCATATCTCCCACAACTGCCTTATCAGACTTTCAGTGCTTTGATTATAACGCGACTGCCTTATCAGACTTTCAGTGCTTTGATTATAAAAAACAAGTTTCAAGGGCCTTCATTCCGAAGTGCCTGAGCCAATTTGGCAAGTTAACGAACTTGGCCGAGATATTATGATCAAACACATTTTCGTCAAATTTGGTGAAGATCGGATGTGAAATGTTCATCTTAGAGTGCGGACAAGCTTTGTGACAGACGGACATACGGACACAGACAGACAGACAGACACGCACGCACGCACGGACACACACGTAGAGGAATAAATAATATATGGCGCCCACACCACTATGCGGACCTGCAAAACTGAAAAGATAAGTTGATATCCAACGCACAAAATACTGGAGAATACTATTCCACAAACTGATAAATGTTTAGTTATACATTGTACGCAACAGACACGGGTGCAAAGGTGAGGATCGGGCACATTGTGCCGCGCAATAGTTAACCCTCCAAGCAATCAACTGCACTAAAAGGTAAAAGGTAAAAGGTAAAGGTAATTTTATTTACCGTCGCTTTGTGAAACAATTGAAACAATTAACATAAGTTCTGCAGAGCTTTTGAGCGACCCTATTTTAAGAACAGTTAAAACCATTTATACCTTACCCCCAGCAGTTTGCTGGTACCCATTTACAGCTGGGTCGACTGAGGCAAACGTGATAAAGTGCCTTGCCCAAGGACACACCGCAATGGGAGTAGCCAGGATCCGAACCAGGGGCCTTCACCTCCGTGGGAAAGCGTCGTAGCCCTCTCGACCAATGCGTCCACTAAGCGGCACTCAAGGACATAAACAGGGGGATGATGTCTGTTTCAACATACCCAAATGTTAGAGGTTTGTAGCAAAGTGATCCACAAATATATAAAATATATAATATGTACTGACTTACAAGTACACATTTATAAACAACTTTCGACGGGTCAAAGACCAATTGGCCGAGGAGTTGTAATCCCTGTTTAATATAAGATACAGTCAATTCGAGGAATTTGGTTGAACGACCGACCATGTAGGTCAAGGCCCCCTATAACGGTTAAGAAGCGCACGCCCTTAACACCAATAATAAGAGAAGGCCAGTCGAACGCCAAACTTAAGATGCTGATCTAGTGGCCAACCTAGGAAGTGAGCTTGAATTTTAAGATACTACCGCAGTATCAAACCTTTAAAGGCATACCAAAATTGTGGATCATATAAATTTTATATAGCTCACGTGATCAACACGGACAGCATAAAAAAAGCATTTTTGAACAAAAAAACAAACAAAATTAATTCTCCTGTACGAGTGCGTTGGACCAGTATCTCCTCTGAGAGACATAATTACAACGTCAGTAATAAGTTGATAATCATTGTGATCATCATCAAAATCGTCCATTCCAATATCATCATAAGAATCGTCTTGACCACTAGTCGTGTTCACCAACATCGACCTTTTCTGTACATAAATCTACTAAATCCGTTCTAGTATACTTAGTATTATAACCATCTGCAACGCCAGCAACATGACCATAATGGACAACATGATAAATTAATACGCTTTATTCAACTGCTAGTAGCAACAACCATAGAAAGATGCGTTCATTCATTCTCAATTTTCAATCGTTTTTTAATTTTTGCATTTCATTTGTAATAGAGTGTATATCTAAGGCAGTAGTGAAACAAATAAAATGTTGTTGATAATGCTGTTGTAAAATATGCACGTATTGCGGCCTTCGGTCTTGAAATGTTCAAAGATAGTTCATTTATTCGTTGAGGATAGTCGTTTAGTTTTGACGGTATAAGCAGTGTAAACTTTGAGCTTTCATCCTAAATTAATAGAATTTTGCAACGTGTCAAATCTTTGACATGAGACATGTAAAACTGTCACCCAATATCCACAACACAACGTCCCAACAAAACGGCAACAAACAAATAATGACGATTGCTGCTACTTTTCAATAGAAACGGGGATTTCCCTCGAAAAGAACCCAGCCCCTGATACCGCAAACAACAAATGACTGCTGGACACAAACAACACATGAAAACATCCAAACCACAGTGCATTCATGTGCCCCAGCGGCCAACTACTGCAGCCTTGCACTCTTCTTTAATTTAATGAAATACACTGTAAAGGAAAAAGACAATTTCTTCAAAACTTATCTGCATTATTTTTCATAAAGCCTTCAGCTCTCGCATGTATGAACAGCAAGATGTTCTGCCGATACGGTTGAGAAGCGCGCTTTAAAGTTATTGAAAAACTGTATCACGTGACCGCTCCATGCACCGGAAGCGGTGAACAGCTGTAATCATTCGATGTTTTGCGCTGGCGAGAGAAGCATCGCGTTCACGTGTTTTGCTAAAATTCTTTTTTTCCGGTTGTTTTATTGGTTTCTATCGTAAGTATTTCCATTTATAAATATCTATTTGAGCTACTCGAGGACGTAGTATCCCGAGTGATATCATTTAGCTTGTAAATATGAGCTCAAGCGAGGACGTAGATCCCCGCCATGACCAAAGTCCCTCAGAATCCGAGAGGGAAGTTTCGGGCTTTGAAGATAAGGATATCCCGCCCGTGGGTGCTAATGTAGAAATTGGATGCGAGGTTGATGAACCCGTGTCAAAAAATAGCAAAAATAAAAATAAAGAGGTTGTTCAACCCACTCGTAGTGGTAAAAGTCAGAAAGGTGTTCAAAATCAGAAAGGTGTTCAAAAACAGAAAAAACCAAAATCCAAAACCCAAAGCAAACCACCAAAGAAAAAAATCTAAGAAAAGTAATATGATAGATTTAGATAATTTGTCCTCTGAGGACGTTGCAAATTTGAAGAAAAAATTAGGTCTGGGCTTGTCCACTGGTATGCACCCAGAAAACTATGATGATGAAGCATTTTTTCAGCCAGATTATGACGATTTTGACAGTTATAATCAACCTAGACCAAATTTAAGGGTACAAATAGATGCGGAGGATGTTTCAGACTCTGATTTGTCTTACCTGCAAAACCAAGATAATTTTGTACAAGATAAAAACATGTCACAAAATATGTTAAATGCAATGTTTGGCGGTGATTCAAAAGAAAACACTGATCCTTCTGATACTGAATGGTCCATGCCAAAACTAAAATCTGTGGTCAAGGGTGACCCAATTGTTTCATCGTTAGCCTCTTTAATCAATACTGCTTGTACCTCACAGTGTGATGTAGAGGACATGATGTTGAAATATAACGTCCCTCAAAATTGTGACGAGTTGTGTCCACCTTTGATAAATCCTGAAATTTGGAAAATTCTCGATAAGAAGCCCAAAAGTTATGATAGAATGCTAGTTGAGATACAAAATCTGGTTGCATTGACCTTGTTTGGTCAGGTTCAGTATCACTTATCACTTCGTAGAAGGTATCTATTGAGACCAAATTTAAAGAAAAAATATAGAAATCTGTGCAGTCAGAGTACGCCTATCTCATCGCAATTGTTCGGAGACGACATAGCTAAAGAAATTAAAAATTGTGATGCTGGTATTTCTATTTCTTCTCGTATAGATCAGTTTAGTAGACCTTTTATTAGGGGTAGAGGCTCCTTCAGAGGAAACAGGGGTCGTCGTTTTCATCCTTATGGCGGCTATGCCTCTAACCACCCACAGAGTACAGATACATACTACCAGCCGTGGCAGTCTAGAGCTATGTATAGGCGTGGTGCTAGAGGTCGGGGAAAGCCAAGTGCAACAGTAACATCCCCAAACGAACAGTTTACCTAAGGTAGGTAGACTAAAATTTTTTCTGAACACATGGGAAAAGTTTACAAATGATCCTTGGATTCTTCAAACAATAACAGGTTATGAAATAGAATTTATTCAAGAGCCAGTCCAGTATTCAGTTCCAAATGTGATTTCCTTTTCATTAACAGAGAAACAAGTTATTTCAAATGAAATTAAAAATTTGGCTGAGAAAGGTGCAATTGTAAAATCAGAATGGGAACCAGGACAATATGTTTCTAATATTTTTGTTGTTCCAAAGCCAAATGGAAAGTTTAGGCCAATTATTAACTTGAAACATTTAAATAAATTCGTGGTATATGAGCATTTTAAACAAGAACATTTCAAAATTGTTTTGGATCTTGTGCAGAGAAATGATTATTTTACTTCAGTAGATTTAACTGATGCATATTTTACTGTTCCTATACACGATGATTTCCAAAAATATTTAAAATTTGAATGGGATGATATCCTATGGATGTTTTCTGTACTCCCATTTGGTTTATCTTCAGCCCCTAGGGTTTTTACCAAAATATTAAAACCAATCTATGCTTGGCTGAGACATCAAGGTGCCAGGTGTTCATTTTATATAGATGGCTCTTTGAATATGCATCAAATCTATGAAATGTGTCATGGTAACACATTGACCTCTCTAGGGTTTGTTTTGAATGAGTCAAAATCTGTTCTTGTTCCTACACAGAGAATTGTCTTTTTTGGCTTTATTTTAGATTCAGTTCAATTTAAAGTCTTCTTAACAGAAGATAAGGTTCAGAAAATCTTGATGAAAGCAAAAATTTTATTAAAAGGGGAAAAAGTTGTTGTACAAGATTTAGCATCCTTCATTGGAATGATCATTAATGCCTTTCATGCAGTTTTAGAAGCTCCTATGCACTATAGAGCCTTAGAGAGAGACAAATTTGTAGGTTTGAGTTCAGAGTTCAATTTCCAGAATAAAGTGTACCTTTCAGTTGTTGGAAAACAGGAGTTGCTTTGGTGGATAAATAACATACACCTCAAAAATGGAAAGCCAGTTAGGCCAGATAAAGTTTCTATACAATGTAGCACAGATGCCTCGAATTTAGGCTGGGGTTGTTATGATGTTTTTTTCTGGGGAAGTCGCAAGTGGAAGATGGAATAGTGTTGGATGTGTAAAGCATATAAATTTTTTAGAATTATTAGCAATCTTCCATGCTTTGCAGTCTTTGAATTCCAATAAAAGGAATGTTCATATACTCTTCCAGTGTGATAATGTCACAGCAGTTACTTATATCAATGACATGGGTGGTATTGCATCAGAATCACTAGATAGACTTGCATAACAGATTTGGATTTGGTGTCTAGAAAGAAGTATTTTTATTTCTGCAGTTCATGTCGCTGGTTCAAACAATTCTATGGCAGATTTCTATTCTAGAAACTTCTCAAATTCAACAGAATGGATGTTGAAAAAAGACATTTTTGTCCGTTTATGTAAACATTTCTTTCAACCTGATATAGATTTGTTTGCATCCAGGTTGAATAAACAGTTGGGAACATTTGTCACATGGTTTCCTGAACCAGGAGCCTTTCATAACAATGCTTTTTTTTTGTCTTGGAAAGAGTTTTCGCCCTACATTTTCCCACCTTTTAATTTGTTGGGAAAAGTGGTAAATAAAATCATACAAGATGAAGTAGATAAAGCAATTATTGTTTTTCCTCATTGGAAATCACAAGCTTATTTTCCTTTGATATTATCAACTTTGATTGATTATCCTGTCAGGCTACCAAGACATCAAGATTTGTTGCGACTGACACACAGTGGAGAGGTTCATCCTCTGGCAAAGCAGATCACCTTGATCGGTGCAGTCATATCAGGGAATCGCTGCAAAGTGCAAGAATTTCATCACAAGCTATTGGAATCATCCTCGAGGGCTGGCGAAAAAGGGAAACCAGGAAACAGTATGATTTGGCCTTCAGATTCTGGTATATTTGGTGTCGTAAACAACATTGCAATCCATTTCAAACAACTGAAAGTAAGGTAGTAAATTATCTTTGTTTTCTTCTGAAAAGTGGATCTTCTTACAGTAAAATCAACACACATAAAAGTATGTTACTGCAGACATTGCCTTTCTTTGGAAACTCCTGGTGTTCTTCAAGTATTCTGATACCCAGATTCATGAAGGGAGTATTTCATTTAAAACCACGTGGTTGTCGGTATAAATTCACATGGGATGTTTCAGTAGTGTTAAGATATCTTAAAAGCCTTTTTCCTTTAGAGGATTTAAATCTAAGAATGTTGACTTTTAAACTCACTGCACTTATTGCTTTGACAACAGCTCCCAGAGCTCAAACTTTGGTGTCTTTGAATTTATATCATGTACATTTTGGTGACAGTAAGATTCAGTTCTTCTTTCCATATTTATTGAAAACTACAAGGTCAGGTAGACCTAATAATTTTGTATTGAAACTGGAACATTACCCAGATGAATCTTTGTGTGTTATGCATACTTTAACTTATTATGTAAAACAGACTGAAAAATTGAGAAATTCTAGACAACTCCTTGTTTCTTACGTGACTTATAAAGCCGTATCTACAAGTACTATAGCCAGATGGCTTAAGACAGTGCTTGAATTAGCAGGGATAAACAGTGATTTCTTTAAGGCACATTCCTTTCGTTCAGCTTCAGTGTCAGCAGCATATAGTACATGCTCTTTGCAAACTATTTTGAGTACTGCTGATTGGAGTAATGAGAAAAACTTTCATAAATTCTATTTTAGAAATGTTATTCCATCAGAATTATCTTTCGCTGAAGCAGTTTTGAGCAAAAAGTAGGTGTTGTGCCCTTTATATGTAGTGATTGATATATATTACTTGGAGTAAAAGTATACTTATTTCTCTTTGTTATTGTACTTTTGTTGACGATACTTTAAAGATGCTGTTCATACATGCGAGAGCTGAAGGCTTTATGAAAAATAATGTGCCCTCATCCAAGCGTTAGTGATGGATGAGGGGCATTATTTGAGTAAAGCCGGAGGCCGAGCATGTATGAACCCTCCCTTTTTTGCTCATATATATGTGTATATATTATAATGGTAAAGTATGATTCCCAACCCTTGTATTCTTGTATTGTAATCGTCAACAAAAATTTGCTTTAAATTATGATTACAGCTGTTCATCGCTTCCGGTGCATGGAGCGGTCACGTGATACAGTTTTTCAATAACTTTAAAGCGCGCTTCTCAACCGTATCGGCAGAACATCTTGCTGTTCATACATGCTCGGCCTCCGGCTTTACTCAAATAATGCCCCTCATCCATCACTAACGCTTGGATGAGGGCACATTTTTCTTGCATCCTCCTCTCTGTGGCAACATTACTGGAAAACGCGAGCTCTTCAAACATGTGATGAACATATTTTTATACACGAAGTGTCGGCTTGCCTGCTTAGTTATTTGTGAAGTAAAGAACCGGTTTGAAATATAAAATTGATCAAAACGACCCAACCCGTGAACCACTCGTGCGTGAAAGTGATTAATCGAAGCACGTTATATTATATAGACTGGATTAGAGTAACAGCTCATGCGCATGCGTACCTACTGAAAAATAACATAGATTTATTTCTCAAGAGAACATAAATCCTATATTAGTCAATACTTAATGTAAGATAAATGTTATATATTCTACCCGGCTATATATACACGAATGTACTTGATTCCAACGTCAAACACTACAATATTTTATAAATCATTATAGCATCATGTTATGAAAACAACGGATAAATAAATGCATATATCCACCCCTGTAACACGTAATGAAACATATTTACTAATTGTTATTCTGCATATTTTGTTCAAATCGGATTAGATATTATATATTTCATAATATCGTGTATGGAGTTACATCGCCGACTTCTTTGACAAAAATCTCATTTTGTTCATTACCTTTTTAAAGATTTAATTTTAATTTTCATCCACAATAAAAACCAAGTATTTCCTCGACAGCGTATATCCCGTATCCTGTCACCAGCAAGCAGTGTAACTAATAATACAGGTTAAAAGTTAATATGAGCCGCGCCATGAGAAAACCAACATAGTAGGTTTGCGACCAGCATTGATCCAGACCAGGATCCATGCTGTTCACTTTCAAAGTGTATTGCAATTAGAGAAACCGTTAGAAAACAGCATGGATCCTGACCAGACTGGTAGGATACGCAGACTGGCCTGGATCCATGCTGATCGCAAAACCACTATGTTGGTTTTCTCATGGCGCGTCTCATTTATGAGCCATTCAGAAATAAAAAAAAACTAAAAATGAAACGGATGATTTCTAAGCATGTTGTTATTCATATGAAGTAGGTGGTTTGAACATAATTTGTTTGATTTAGTTTGTATTGAAGGCCACACCATGCTTACTACGAAATCTTTCCGTGCATACCAAATGATAAATGTCATAATTATATCTTATATCATTGCTTATTGCTAAAATGGTAAATGCCAAATGTTTAAGTCATGCTTATTGTCAAATTCTTTATATTAATTGGTAAAAGATCTGTATCCTTATAAGTGTAGCTTTTATAATGAATGTACGGAATGCATTATGCTTACTACTGAATGCAAAAATGTAATGCTAACTGCTAAATATTTAATTTCAAATACCGACTGTCAAGTGGGAAATTTTAAATGATAGCTGGTAGATAATGTCTATTGTGTTTGGGTCACTAGGTTTCTCGAACAAAACTGTGATTTTCAGTAAACATAGGTTCATGTTCGTAAACTATGTTTCACACTAATAAACTTAAAATAATGACCCAAATTTATAGTTCAATCGTGAAACCTAGTTTATTGATCGTAAACATGCGTTTAAGAGCGTAAACTATGGCTTACGCCCATTATCCTACATGTATAGTTTCGCTCGAAAATATAGGTTGGTATTCAATAATCCTTGAACGCAATTATTGATAATTTGCTTGCCATGAATCTATGTTTACGAGCATGAATCTATGTTTATGGCTATGAACTTGGGTTGTCAGCATGAACCGTAGTTTACGAACGTGAACCTAGGTTTACATTCCATAAACTAGGTTTCTCCAACAAAACTATGATTTTCGGTTGTTATCTTATGTTCCCAAGCGTGAACCTATGTTAACTGTCGTTAACATATGTTCACGGTGCTTAACCCATGTTCACGGTCGTAAACGTAAGTTCATGTTCGTAAACCATAGACTGTGGTCCATAGATCATACTCGTTAACATAGGTTCAAGCTTGTAAACATAGATGACCGTAAAGTTTAACGTAGGATAACGACCGAAATTTGTTGTTCAAGCGAGAAACTTAGTTTATCAAACGTAAACTATGGTTTACAGTCAATAAATTAGGAAAATAAATCCGCTATGTTTTTCGGGCGTGAACATGGGCTTACGGATGTGTACCTATGTTATGGCACGCCAATTGTCCAATAATTATGTGAACCAAGGTTCACGGTCGAAAAACTACGATTAACGATCGATAAACTAGGTTTTTCAAATACTTACCTATATATTTAAGCAAAACTTAAGATGACGGGCGTAAACCATAGTTTATGCTCGTGAACACAGATTTACGTTCGATAAGCTAGGCATCCCGATTGAACTAAGAATTTTGGTCGTTATCCTAAGTTCACGAGCGTAGACCTCTATCTACGGGCGAAAACCTGGGTTCACAAGCGTAAACCATAATTTACGAACGTGAACCTATGTTAATGACCGTAAACTTGGGTTAACGACCGTGATCATGGGTTTACGATCGTAAACATAGGTTCACGCTTATGTCGAGCCAATTGTTCAATAATTACGTGGACCCAGGTTCACGGGCGAAAAAACTAGGATTTACGATCGATTATCTAGAATTTTCGAACGTAAAATCAGATTTTCGAATACTTACCTATATTTTCGAGCGAAAACATAAGATGACGGAGGTAAAATATAGTTAATGCTCGTGAACGCAGGTTTACGGTCGATAAACTACGTTTCTTAATTGAACTACAAATTTCACTCCTTATCCTAAGTTCATGAGCGTAAACATATATTTACGGGAGTAAACCTGGGTGCACGAGCGTAAACCATAGTTTACGAACGTGAACCTAGGTTAACGACCGTGAACTTTGGTTTAGGACAGGGAAGGTGGGTTTACAACCGTAAACATAGGTTCACATAATTTTATTGGAGAAACCTAGTTTATGGAACGTAATCCTAGGTTCACGTTTGTTAACTATGGCTCACAGTCGTAAACCCAAGTTCACAGTCATAAACATAAGGTTCTCTCGTTCGTAAACATTGGGCCAATCCGTAAACTATTGTTCACGGCCAGCCAATTATCACATAATTACGTTCTAGGTCAAAAAGCTAGGATTGTCGAATACTACCCTATATTTTCGAGCGAAAACATTGGATAACGGGCGTAAACTTTAGTTCACTCTTATGGCACAGCAATTGTCCAATTATTATGTAAACCCTAGTTCACGGTCAAAAAACTAGGATTAACGATCTATAAACCAGGTTTTTCGAATACTAACCTATATTTTCGAACAAAAACAGAGCATAACGCTGTGAACCATAGTTCACTCTCATAAATATAGGTTCACGATTTTAATCCCAAGTTCACGGTCGTAAACATAGGTTCACATTCGTAAACTATGGTTTACGAGCGTGAACTGGGATTTAAGAGCGTAAACATGGATAACGATCGTAAACATAGGCTAACGACTGAAACTAATAGTTCAATCGAGAAACCTAGTTTATTAAACGTAAACCATGGTTTACGGTTGATCTATTAGGAGAATCAATAATGAATTTCGATCGTAACATGGATTTACGGCCAGGAACCTATGTTTACGGACGTGAAACTATGTTTACGACCATGAACCATAGTTGACGGACGTGAAACTATATTTTCAAACGTGAACCTTTGTTTACGAACATGAACTTGGGTATACGAACGTGAACTTAGGTTAACGTTCGATAAACCAGGTTTTTTGAACGTAAAACCAGGTTTTTTGAATACTAACCTATTTTTTCAAGCGAAGACTTGGGATAACGTCGTAATAAAATCTGTAAAGAAAAAAGCCATAGTTAACGCTCGTAAACGTAGGTTCACATTCGTAAACCCAAGTTTACGGTGGTAAACATAGGATAACGATCGAAATTCATAGTTCAATCAAGAAACTTAGTTTATCGAACGTAAACCATGGGTTACGATTGATATTCTAGGATTATCAAATCAACAATCAATTTCAGCTGTAAAACTATGTTTACGGTCGTGAGCCTATGTTTACGAGCGTAAACCATAGTTAACAGTCATGATCCTATATATAGGTGCTTGAACGTAGTTTAATGGGCGTGAAACTATGTTTACAAGCGTGAAACTATAGACTTCTCCAACAAAACAATGATTTTCGGTCGTAAACCTAGGTTCACGTTTGCAAACTATGGTTCACGCTCGTGAACCCGGTTCACACCTGTAAACTTAGATTCGTGCTCGTAAACTTAGGATAATGACCGAAATTTATTGTTCAATCGAGAAACCTAGTGTATCAAACGTAAATATGGGTTCAAGAAGGTAAACTATAGTTTACGACAATTAAAATTATCCTGTGTTTTCGCTCGTAAATATAGGTTAATATTTGATAATCTTAGTTTTTCTGCATCTCGTTTAGAAACTGGAAGATACACATTTAGAATTCATTTTTATTCACTTTCCTCAGCAGCTGAAGTTGTAAATTTCTTGAAAGAAAATGCAATAGATGACACTTTTGTGAATATCTGAATTTATTGAATTTAATTGGAAACAACTAAAGACATTAAGTCACTTTATAGTGAGTTGCTTGTTTAAACTATATGAATACTTGTGTTGGAGTAATAATATTTGCCGAGGTGATAATATCAGGGCGAGTTATCTAAGGACCAACATGGTTCTGTTATTTATTCTCTCAATGGATGTTTGATCATGTTCACGTCTTGATATAATATGCTAAGCATACAACACTTAACTTAAGCACGAGTGATTAGTCTTTGGACCATCGATGATGAAAATCCAGTTACGAGTATAAGACAAAAATGTTTTTTTTTTTAACTCCTGAAACTAACTTCTTGGGTTGCCACCGGGGAGCATCAAGCGTTTGAATGAACGCAGCTTCTTCTTATATTTTACGGCATAGATCAATTTCATATATATATATATATATATATATATATATATATATATATATATAAAAGAAAAACATCCAATGGGTTTCCTCTATCTGTATTTCTGTCTACCTACCGGTTTCATATCATAATCATCAGGGCAGACATATAAAAAAGTTTGTTTTTTTATATGTCTGCCCTGATGATTATGATATGAAACCGGTAGGTAGACAGAAATACAGATAGAGGAAACCCATTGGATGTTTTTCTTTTTTATTTATTATATAATTGTCCAGGAGTAACTTTTAATATATATATGTGTGTGTATACATAAAACCTCACGATCTGGGGGCTTCAGTCCTCGTACTTTGCATGTGCCCCACAACTTTTATTCATGTTTTATATATAGATGATATATAACCCCACAGTCATAGTTTTAAGTTAAGAGATTTTGATTCAGTCTGAAAGTTGGTTTCTGCTTATAGGCTTCCACAGTTCCTATCTGTAAACTGATTTAAACTCTGGCAACAATTTTCCAACATTTTGATGCTTCCAGGCAGACATATGAAGAAGTGTGTGACTTGAAAATATGTGAAAACTTTACTGTAGCATGGTGACGATACATGAATATGCCAGGTTTAACTAACGCTTTAATTTTGTCATTTTTAGCTCACCTGAGCACGAGGTGCTCAAAGGTAAGCTTTTGTGGTCACCCTGTGCCCGTCGTCGTCCGTCCGTCGGCAACAATTTGACTGTTAACACTCTAGAGGTCACATTTTTGGCCCAATCTTAATGAAACTTAGTCAGAATGTTACCCTCAATAAAATCTTGGACGAGTTTGATACTGGGTCATCTTGGGTCAAAAACTAGGTCACCAGGTCAAATCAAAGGAAAAGCTTGTTAACACTCTAGAGGTCACATTTTTTTTAATTTGCCAAAAAAACCAAGAATATTGTGCAATATAAAAATGAAAACACATAAATGCAATTCTAAATGAAGAATAGAAGATGTAAGCGTAATTAAAGTGAGATTTTCTAGGACTTGGCATGACTAGCCGATTGATCGTATCGGGTCAATACGACCGCCAAAACGTCTAGACCGAATAAGAGGCCAAAGAGGTGTATTGGCACCCACATCCCGAAAAGAGGATGCACACATGTAAACAAGTATGCATCACCTCCCCGGGATGCTATGGGGCACCTCAACATCCAGGACCCTCCTCTCCGGCTTACGGGCCGCCACCCACGGCAAACGGGCGGCTCCATTTTCGGGGGAGTCGTATCCCTCTGCATGGAGATACAGCCGGCATTTTCTATCCTCCCGCCGGCAAGGGGCCACTTGATAAGATAATCGGGAAAAAATCACTCCCATGAAAGTCATCTAGCACCCTCCATTCGAAGTCAAGAAAAAAGGCTTGGTTGACAAATTGACAAATCAAGAGAAGAGTAGTGTCCTGTAGCAGGATGTTTGTATGTTTTGAATTTATCATTCAGTAAGCAGAGATAATTTCTTTGAATAAAGGTTTCAATAATTTGACCTCTAGTATTGCTATCAGAACAACCCTAAAACTCGTGGTGACCATTGAAATCTCCCATCAGAATAAACGGTTGCGGTAGCTGATTGGTCAGGTTGTCAAGATCTTCAAGATTAAGCTTAAATTTAGGAGGTATATATATTGAACAAAATGTTATAGGTCGATCCATAGTTACTTGCAATGCAACTGACTGAATGGTAGTATTCAAAACAATTTCTCTATGCGGATGTGCATTATTTATTAAAATTGATGCGCCACCAGAAGCCTTTTCTGAACTGTTATTGATAAAGTTATACGTTGAATACTTTTTAAAGGGTATGTTGTCACTTTCTTTCAAAAAGGTTTCACTTAAACACATCAAAGAGGGTTTATATTTTGATAGAAGCAGGAGAATTTCATTATAATTAGCTTTAAGTTCATGACAGTTCCACTAGATTATTTTATTTGACATAAATATGTTCTCTCTGGAAACATGGTATTCACACTATTCAGTCTTCGCGGAAGAAGACATCCTAGTAATCTTTTTCTCCGTTAAAGGTTTAGGAGGTATGGCAGGAGGCTTAGACGAAAGTCCATCCTCCACGTTTTCCATATCTACATCTACTGCTAGATGTTCAAACCGATTGTAGTGGTTAATGGGATCATTAGATCCCTTCCACATTCCACCGGTATTTAGTTCTTTGTCTAGGTGTTTTATTCACCTTTGCCGATGATTAAGTACTTGTTGAATTGTTATATACATTGCTTGTTTGTTGTTGTTGTGGCTTGTAATTAGGGATATTTTGTATTGCAGCTGGAGCTTTACCTTGATAATTTTTCTGTACATTTGATTGTTGTTTACCGGGTTCCGAAGTTGGGGCTGGATTTTGAGAAACGGTAACTGAATCTGTTTGAGTAAAAACATCAATACACTGTGTTGTTTTGATAGCGACAGATTTAGTGATTGATGAACAAGTTTTTGCGAGTGCTTGAGATGTAAATCTATCATTGGCAATTTGCCTGGCTTCTGGAAATCCAATGCCTTGTGTGAACTTGACATGAAGAACTTCCTTCCCGAGTTTCCACGTCTTGCAATCGCGAGACCTGGCTGAATGTGGCTCGCCGCAATTCACACAACGCACTGTATAATTGCACTTGTCCTCGTCATGGGAATGGCCATCTCGACAGCACTTTGGGCAAATGTGATCACTTTTGCAGTTTCTCTCGTTGTGTCCGAACTTGAAGCAGCAGTAGCATTGAAGTGAATTAGGGATATAGGTTGTAACTTTTGTCATGAGGTATCCAACTTTTATGACTGAAGGAAGGAAAGGTATGCCGAAAGTAAGAATAAGAATAATAGTGTTTGTGTTAATTTCTTTTCCTAATCGTTTAATTTTGATTCGTCTAGCAGCCGTGACATGTTGATCAGTAAGGCCGTGCACAATTTCCGACTCCGAAACTCCAGAAAGATCAGGACAGCGGATGACCCCCCTTGAGGAATTCAGAGTGCGGTGTGCAATGCACTTACATGGCCGGTTGAAGAAGGTTGTTAATTTAAGTAATTTTTGAGCATGTGCTGCTTTTTCTACTTCAACGAACAGATCCCCTGTGCGTAACTTTTTAACGGACTTCGGAACACCAGCTACACTTGAAGTGTTTTTTCAATTACGAATGGAGAAAGACTTGTCATTTTAAAAGTTTCATCAGTTGACTGAATTAATAGAAATCTTGGAAATGCCATGTTGGATGTGTATGGTCGGTGAGAGGGATTCTCACCTTCCGTGCCATCGGAGTCTGTTTCGGTATGCGGTCGTTTGTTTTTATTTTGATTTTCCATGTGGAATTTGTTAAGATTCGTCACTCGTAGCCCCAAACGCCGCGGAGTCCAACAAGGGAACATGTAAGGAGAGCGGATATCCAGCTCAAACATGTTAGGGATACTGTAGTGATAAACTCGGCCAGGTATTTTGCAATCTTGTTTATATCACCAGCTGTATTGCAAAAATGCAATAAGGGGATTCAAGGGATTGCTACTTTACCCAACCAATTGGTCCTAAGCCACCGCCTTCTAAAAAATAGAAATTGTAATACATATTGCATTGACGTGTTCAATACTTTTGTGTGAACGTACTATGAAAGTTGGTGAATGCAGTAAAATGTGACGAGAGAAGGAAAGTACATTGATTTTGTGTGACGTTAATTTGCCAAAAAAAGATAACTGTGCATTGTCAAAAGGAAAAAAAAAACAGATGCAATTTGATATTACGAATTAGAAGATGTAAGAGTAATTAAAGTGCAATTTCCTAGGGCTTGGCATGACCAGCCGATTGATCGTTTTGGGCCGATACGACAGCCAAAAACGTCTAGACCGAATTAGAGGCCAAAAATGTGTGTTGGCACCCACACCCCAAAAAGAGGATGCACACATGTAAACAAGCATGCATCACCTCCCCGGAGTGCTATGGGGCACCTCAACATCCAGGACCCTCCTCTCCGGAAACGGGCGGTTCCATTTTCGGGGGAGTCGTACCCCTCTGCATGGAGATACAGCCTGCATTTTCTACTCCCCCCCCCCCCGCCCACCGGCCAGGGGCCGATTTTATTGGAGAAAAAAATCTGATCAAGTGTTGTTAAAGAAATGAGCAAAAATTGCGGCATCTAGGGTCTTTACAAGATAAACTGACGATGGCGACCGATGTTTGACGATCAGACGGACACAGGGCGATCATATGTGAGCTAGAATTATGAAAGAAATGAAAACCTGATCTAATGTTTAACTCGCAGAAAATGTACCTAAAAGCTGACACGATGCATCATTTCTGTCCATCTTCACATCGGTTCAGGCGTGTACTTCTCTTACTCCACTTGTTGGAAGTAGTAGATTCGGCCTGTTCTATTAACAGTAATCTGCAGGTTCAAGATTCCAGCGTATTCTTTACTAGTGATGTGCTGTTCCCCACCTACTTTATGCAATGCCCTTTCAATCAAAAATAATACTTCTCTGACAATATTTAGTAACCATTATTGGTAATAACATTAAGAAATGTACCTTATTAAGTAATATCCATAATTACTATTTCAATCATTTATATATTATCTTGTATTAGTTATATAAAGTTGCTCCTGCAACAACGTTGTGAATGTCCGCCATTTTGTTTCCCAGAATTCTTGAGGGCGACCCAGTTTTTACGGGAAAACCTGATGACATCACAATGTAAACAAAAACATTCATACAAATAGGCCGAATTTTAAATGGCCATCAGTTGGAGACTTGATATTGATCTGAATGGTAAAGATAGAATAAGATAAAGATAACGATAAAAATTAATTTGTTTGTTTGTTTGTTTTGGGTTTAACGCCGTTTTTCAACAGTATTTCAGTCATGTAACGGCGGGCAGTTAACCTAACCAGTGTTCCTGGATTCTGTACCAGTACAAACCTGTTCTCCGCAAAAGAAGATATATTGAGCATGAATACTCATAAGATACAGGTATTATTCAATGAATGGTTACAGTTAAATATTGTTGTTGTATAAATAAATATTGACATATTTTTACACCAGGTTGGGTGTGAAAATAAATATAGTAAACTTTTACTGCTTTTCTTATTTAGCGTTTGGACCTCGGTCCATCCTAACATTTTGGTGTCAGAAGTGGGATAAATTATTTTTTTTTAAATAAGAAAAGATTTATTAGAAAATTTGATTAAAAAGGGTAATTGTTGATATTTTTTTCAGGAAAGTCTTGTTGAGCAAGAATAAAGAAAATTTTCACAGGAATAATAGAAATTTGATATAAAAATAAGATTTTGCAATATTTTATTTAATATTTGAACAAATTATTGCAAAGGTACATTGATCTAGTTGCAATCAGCCTTTTGTGGAAACCTTAAAAAATAGAAAAAGAATACACAGATTAGCAGAATTGATTACAAATACTTGATTGTGTATTATTGCAGTGTATTATTGATTTAAAAATGGAAAACACTGTAAATTCAGAAACAAATATGGAAAATGATAGTATGCTAAGTGGGATAGAACAAGTACTCCTACAAGTTTCTCAGAATAACTCATTACTTGAAAATAAATTAAGTGCTATGACAAAAGAAATGAGCTCCATTACTAGTACTTTAAAACAGTTACATGATCAAATGCAGGATAGAATGGAATCAATTGAGTCAGATTTGCACAGGGTACATGGTAAGATTTCTGAAGGACACACCAGACCCAGAAGTTATTTTAACTTCAGAGATATTGATTCAAATGGTATGAATACTGATTTAGGCCAAGACAAAATTATTCTATGCCTGAACTATCAACATACAGAAATGTAAACACTAATCATAATGTACAATCCAGTTATTCTGTGAATAATGTAAATAATCTTAAAATGAAACCCAGGTGTATGATGGGTCCACAGATATTTCAGAATATTTGACACAGTTCAACATAGTTTCAGAGATAAATAACTGGAACTATTCAGCAAAATCTCTATATTTGGCAGGCAGTCTGACAGGAAATGCTAGGTCACTTTTGAGTGAAATGTCAGAATTACAGAAAATGGATTATGATCGTCTAGTTGAGGTCCTGAGGGCAAGATTTGGTACTAGAAATAAGGCTGAAATTTTTAGGTCACAATTAAAATCTTTATCAAGGGGAAAATCTGAGTCTATTCCAGAGCTAGCTCAGCGCGTTAAAAAGCTGACTCGACACGCATGTCCAGATGCAAATTCGGAGCTTATAGAAATTTTGGCACTAGATGCTTTCATTGATAGTCTTGAAGATTCTGATATAAGGTTACGTCTTAGAGAATGTTGTCCAAAATTTATTTCTGAAGCCGAAAAAATTGCAGTCAGGTTAGAGACACATAAGTTGGCTGATAAACAGAGGGTACATAATGAACCGGTAAATGCTTACACTGGGAAAAACCAGTCTACACAAAAACCAGAGTTAGAAAATATTCTAGGAAAAATAGATAGGTTAACAGAGAGAATAGAGCAATTAGATTCACAGACAAGGGTTACAAACAACAGAATGATCAATCTTATAGGTCATATAATACTAGACAAGATAATAGGGATTTTACCTGTACAAAATCATCAGTCAGGGCAATTTAGGCAGGAGGGGGTCAAAATTATAGGAAAAGGTTCAATAATAATAGGTCTTATCAAACACAGAATAGATTTAACAATAACATGAGGCCAGAACAGAAATTTCAATTATGATAATGACAAGAACTTTCAAGGTAATAGATTTTCGGGAAACGGACAAAGGTCGGGCTGGAGGGCCGCACCCAGACCAAACAGAATGTAAGGTCCGAAACCATTCAAGTAGATAGTTTAGGCAAACAGAATGGATATTTTTGTGATGCAATGATAAATAAAAATCTTGTTTCTTGTTTGTGTGATTCTTGTGTTAATGTTTCTATATAAGTAACAAAATCTTGGATGAATGGGAAAATGGTACAAATTTTGCCTGTTACAACAATGCTATGTACAGTAACTGGAGAAAGTAAACCTTTTCTAGGAAAAGCAACTATGGAAATTTGTTAGGGTGGTCATATACTTCAACATGAGATGTTGATATCAGATATAGTACAAGAGGCTATCCTTGGAATAGATTTTATGCGGGCACACAGTTGTGATTTGATAATTAGCAAAAATTGTATGATGGTGAAAGGTGACAAAATTCCTTGTTATTTCAAAAATGAATCTAGGTCAAATTGCCGCAGAATTGCTGTTTCTGAGAATATTGTTATTGAACCAAATTCTGAGGTTATGGTACAAGCAAAATTTCTTGATCATGTAGACAAGTCTAGAACTTGTTTAGTTGAAGGTTCTTGTGATTTTGTTGAGAAAACAGGTATTTTGGTTGCAAAGGTGTTACTTGACCCAAAAGTGGGCCAAGTTCCAATTA
>NW_026463396.1:0-70599 GCF_021730395.1 Mercenaria mercenaria
TACTGACCTAGTTTTTAACCCCACGTGACCCAGTTTCGAACTTGACCTAGATATCATCAAGATGAACATTCTGACCAATTTTCATGAAGATCCGTTGAGAAATATGGCCTCTAGAGAGGTCACAAGGTTTTTCTATTTTTAGACCTAATGACCTAGTTTTTGACCCTACGTGACCCAGTTTCGAACTTGACCTAGATATCATCAAGGTAAACATTCTGACCAAAATTCATGAAGATCTCATGAAAAATATGGCCTCTAGAGAGGTCACAAGGTTTTTCTATTTTTAGACCTACTGACCTAGTTTTTGAACCCACGTGACCCAGTTTCGAACTTGACCTAGATATCATCAAGGTGAACATTCTGACCAATTTTCATGAAGATCTTATGAAATATATGGCCTCTAGAGAGGTCACAAGGTTTTTCTATTTTTAGACCTACTGACCTAGTTTTTGATGGCACGTGACCCAGTTTCGAACTTGACCTAGATATCATCAAGATGAACATTCTGACCAACTTTCATAAAGATCCCATGAAAAATGTGACCTCTAGAGTGGTCACAAGCAAAAGTTTACGGACGCATGGACGCACGGACGGACGACGGACACCGCGCGATCACAAAAGCTCACCTTGTCACTTTGTGACAGGTGAGCTAATAAAAATTTTCATTATCTATTTTAGTAATTTTTATACATCAAACTTGAGCAATGTTTGTACTATTATACTTTTGACCAAATTTAGTGACCCCCGAGACTGTTCTACCCTTGCCTGTGGTCATAGCCATGCCATTTCATTATAAACTGCAAACACATGGGTCAGACAAGTTGATTTTTGCAAATGAAGATGTATTGTAAAAACTGAATATTTTGAACATGCATCATCGAGGTAATAAATAAAGGTTTTTTTTTGACATGCTTGATAATTAAATGTGAAAAATAATGATTTTACATGTAAAAGGATTTTAGTTACTTATCGTCCACTATTGTTATGTTCCACTATTCCTACTAGGGGCTCTGTGGCCGGTGGTTAATGTGGCTGACTTCAAATCACTTGCCTATCCCTGATGTGGGTTCGAGCCTCACTTGAGACATAGAACTCTTCATGTGAGGGAGCCATCCAGCTGGCGTACTAAAGGTCGGTGGTTCTTCCCAGGTGCCTATGATGAAATAAGGCCCGAAGGGGCACGTGGGGTCTTCCTCCACCATGGAAAGCTGGAAAGTTACCATATGACCTGTAACTGTGCCAGTGTGACATTAAACCAAACACACACAAAACAAATTCTTCTAAGGTAGTACTTACCACTTCAGTAGGTCTGTAAAATTTAGGATTTATTCTGACTAGGACATCTCCTGTAGCTTTATCCTTTCCTACTTCATCCTTACCCTCACCTTCCCATCTAAAAATAGAAAGAAACCTCTAATCTATAAATAGAAACAACTAAATATGTACAGACTGGTGCCACTACTTAGTGTCATACTGTAATGTCATAATATGTAGTAAACTGCTGACAATGCAAGACTAAGTTAACTTTCATATTACATTATCAGGGGTGCCAGTCAGGAGTGTGGGGGTGGGGGAGTGTAGGAATGATACAAGTCATCATCAAGTAAATCTAGATAAAAGAAACTGAAAAATAAACAAGAGCTGTCTGTAAGACAGCGCGCTCCACTATTCAGTGATTTGACAGTAAAATGAATTTATGTCTATATATATATATATATATATATATATATATATATATATATATATATATATATATATATATATATATATATATATATATATATAGTACCAAAGTTATGTCCAGAAAACGAAGTTTGTCAAAAAATTTAAGTATGAAAGGGGCATAATTTGGTCAAAAATACAAATCAGGGTTATGGGGATTGTTACCAAACATGCAGATGATGATTATAAAGAGATATTTTTAATTTCAAGACATTATCTTTAAAAGTACCAAAGATATGTCTATAAACGAAGCTTTCGAAAAAATTTAACATGGAAGTATTTCCAAGTATAACAACTTGGTGACCTTGACCTTGGGTATAATGGGCCCAGCCCCTGCACATACTTTGTTTGTATGCTGGACAATGTTTATGTGAAGTTACAGTAACATATAAGCAATAGTAACAAAGATATGACAGAAAAACAAAGCTTGCCGGAAAAACATTAACCTTAAAAATAACCCAAGTATAACACCTTGGTGACCTTTACCTTGGGTGTAATGGGCCGAGTCCCTGCACATTCTTTGTTTTGCTGGACAATGTTTATGTGAAATTACAGTATTTGTTTTTTGTTTTGGTTTTAACGCCGTTTTTCAACAGTATTTCAGTCATTTAACGGCGGACAGTTAACCTAACCAGTGTTCCTGGATTCTGTACCAGTACAAACCTGTTCTCCGCAAGTAACTGCCAACTTCCCCACATGAATTATCAGAGGTGGAGGACTAATGATTTCAGACACAATGTCGTTTATCTAATAGTCACGGAGAACATACGCCCCGCCCGAGGATCGAACTCGCGACCCCGCGATCCGTAGACCAACGCTCTTACCTACTGAGCTAAGCAGGCGGGCTGAAATTACAGTAAGATATAAGTAATAGTAACAAAGATATGACAGAAAAACAAAGGTTGCCGAAAAACTTTAACCTTAAAAATAACCTTGGTGATCTTGAAAGGGGGGTCACCTAAGGATCATTCCTGTGAAGTTTGGTGTAAATCTGCCCAGTGGTTTTGAAGATTTTTTAAGAAACTGTTGACGGATGCACGACGTACATTGAGCGGTCACAAAAGCTCACCATGAGCCTTTGGCTCAAGTGAGCTAAAAATAACCAGCCGCAAATGTTCTAATCAAATCTTTCTAAGGCCTATATTTTTTTATAAGTCTTCATATTAATCAGGTAAAACACATAAAATCTATTGTCTATGAAAAGAATCAATGACCTTGTTTTTGACCCTAGATGATACATTTATACTTACATTATATCTTTACCCACTTTTTTAAAAGCTTTAACAACGAATTCTCTCACACTATGACTTTCATTCATTGATATAACAAAATCTTCAGGTTTCTCTTGTTGTAACATTAACCACATGGCCTGAAAATGACAAAAAAGTATTGAAAATCTAAAATTCCTCAAAATATTATTAATGCCTAAGACAAAAGGGAGCAAACTCTTTCTATACATTCCTAAAAGTTATATACTAAGAAAAGAAACTGGTTTTTGTTTCATAAAAAATTCAGCTACTTCAGATCCATTTTGAAACAGTTTCCAGATATTCACTCTGTCGCTGAACTATTTTCTACAAGACATCCATACATTTACTTCAGGAAAATGAAACGAAAAAGGGGTGTTGAATAGTAGGCAGTGAAATGCAAGTCAACTTAAGTCAGGTACCCTTATATTGCCACATTTCAGAAAGCAGTCCGTAGAATAAACAACCTACTTTCAACTCCAAGGAAACAACTTGAAAACATGCAAATATAAGCATGAAAGTGTCTTATTTAATGTAAAAAACATTCCACTGGTGAAATAATGCCCATCTGGCCCCAGTTTACGTGCAAATGTGCTAAAAATGGGGAAAAATAGGATCTATTCATTATTATTATTAGGGACTTTGTTGACTATCCAATGGAAGCATCTTTTTGATTGAATTACTTTGAATTTTCAGTTTTCAGTTTTATTTTCAATCCAAGGCATATAACATGCATCTGGATACAACAGATCAACACATATAACAGAATGGTCATAAAATTAATATTGTACAATATGTTGTACAAAATAAACATGTCTGACTAAAATGAATTGGACCTACCACACAAAACTGAATCGTATTGCTGGCAGAAGGGAGGTAACCCTAATCCCCTCTGGTATTTTACATGGAGAGTTACCCATCTTGGTTTCAATTATTGAAACAAAAAGAGGTAATTTTGACATGAAAATTTAATGGAACAAGTCTGTGTTTTGTCTCTGACTGCTGGCAGAAGGGAGGTAACCCTAATCCCCTCTGGTATTTTACATGGAGAGTTACCCATCTTGGTTTCAATTATTGAAACAAAAAGAGGTAATTTTGACATGACAATTTAACGGAACAAGTCTATATTTTGTCACTGACTTTTCTGAATTTAGCATAAAGTTGACAGGCAAGAAAGGGGTAGCTGGTCCAGCTATGTAAAACTTAGCACAGTTGGATTTGTGGGTAGGGTGTTATTGTCAAAATACCTAAATACTTACCTCTACATAATCTTTAGCATGGCCCCAATCTCTCATAGAGTCCAGGTTCCCTAACTCTAGTAGCTTTTGCTGACCTAGAGTTATCTTTGCTACAGCCCTTGTTATCTTTCTTGTCACAAATGTCTCTCCTAAAACACACAAATTTGATGCACAATCAACATGGGCTATCAATGGTGAAGAACCATACCCTGATACCTCCCTTAAAAAGAGATGGCAAATTAATCTTTGCATAAAAATGCTAGAAGCAGAAGAAGAATGTCTTATCTTTGTTTAAAAAGGAAATGACGTTTGAAACGCATCAAATTAACACAACAGAATGTGAAACAACAAAGATATATTTCAAGACTTTTAAAACCATTACTTGCACAAGAAATCTGTAACAGTGTCAACTTGAGGCATGGTTATGACCTCAGTGCAAACATGCAGCATTCCAGCTATAAGACCTACATCTTTTCTTGCTTACCCAGGGTGGAAAGACTAAACTTTATTATAAATTTACAGATTTTTTGTCTCAAAAACAGTATGTATTTCACTAATAAATACAAAACCCTGTATTCAAGTCCCAAGAGATATGGAAAAATATTGAACTCCCAACAGTTATGGAAAAATATTCAATCGACAATATTGTAATGATGGCGTCTCGGCATTCTATACATCAAGAAGTTCACTGTTACAAAAAAGTTTTCAACCTTATTCATCTAAAATTGTAGTTTATTCTGGCTGAAATAACACTAGAAAGATGTATGTAATAAAAATATATACAACTAGAGCTATCACTAAAGGTGATTAATGTACCCCCTGCATGCACTGACACAGTACATAGCAATTTGACGCACACAAGACTGCATAATTATGTGGACTGTATGTATACAGTATAGTAACAAAAAACAAAGTCCCATAACTATGCAGAATATTTATCTAAAAGAATGTAACATGCACCATGCACAACTAGGGTTGGTACTGATCACTTGTGTGAAGTTTCATTAAATTGTGTGTAAGGGTTTGGTAGATTAGGCACGCACAAGATTGCATATGCAGACTGTATGTACATAGTATGTTAACAAGAAACAAAGTCCCATAACTCTGCAATTTTTGTCGCTGAAAGAACCTAACATGCCCCATGCACAACTACTGTTGTTACTGATCACTTGTGTGAAGTTTCATTAAATTGTGTCAAGGGGATGAGGAGAGATGGTGCGCACAAGATTGTGTCTATGTATATAGTATAGTAACAAAAAAACAAAGTCCCATAACTCTGCAAATTTTTTTTCTAAAAGAACCTAACATGCCCCATGCACAACTACTGTTGGTACTGATCACTTGTGTGAAGTTTCATTAAATTCTGTCAAGGGGATAAGGAGAGATGGTGCGCACAAGACTGCGTCTACGGACAGACGGACAGACGGCCAGACGGACAGACGGACAGACAGACAGACAGACAACCTGAAACCAGTATACCCCCCCCTTACAACTTTGTTGTCGGGGGGTACAATAATAAAAGGGTCATTAAAACAGAACTTTGACCTGCAATGATGCATTCGGCTCTTGTGTATTTTGCCAGGTAGAATCACACCCACAGCAAGCACCTCATGGGTTCCAGGTTTGGCAAAACCCACTTGAGCCAAATAAAACATTGCAAAAAAGGTCTTGTTATAATAACCCTATTGTTTCAGTAGATGATCATGTTATTTTTTTTTCCTAGAGAAAAGACAAAATACACGTGTGTATTGTGAGGTTACATTATAATGCTATCAACACTGAAAATTTTGCAAATATATTAATGGAAGACAAGAACAAGAGCAGCTCCTTGCAGTGCAGATGCTCATCTGACTTTTTTGTTTCTGTATAATAGAAATATTGTCCTACCCATGGTTTTCTAAGTCCAAAAGGGGCCATAATTCTTGCAAAAAGCAATGCAGAGTTATGGTACTTTCTGTGCAGTGTCAGCTTGTAATGGCGAATAACCGCTCCAAGTTTTAAAGCAATAGCTTTGACCGTTCAGGAGAAAAGTTGACCTAAACGCAAAACTTAACCAAGAAATCTGATATTTTCTAAGTCCAAAAGGGGCCATAATTCTTGCAAAAAGCAAGATGGAGTTATGTTTCTTGATGTACAGGGTCAGCTTATGATGGTGAACAAGTGTTGCAAGTTTCAAAGCAATAGCTTTGATAGTTTAGGAGAAAAGTTTACCTAAACATAAAACTTAACCAAGAAATCTGATATTTTCTAAGGACAAAAGGGGCCATAAATCTTGCAAAAAGCAGGATGGAGTTATGTTTCTTGTTGTACAGGGTCAGCTTATGTTGGTGAACAAGTATTCCAAGTTTCAAAGCAATAGCTTTGATAGTTTAGGAGAAAAGCTGACCTAAACATAAAACTTAACCAGGCAACGCCAACGCCGACGCCGACACCGATCAAGTGATGACAATAACTCATTCCTTTTAAAAAAAATCAGATGAGCTAAAAATGATCTAACATTTCTGTCTTGATAAGATGTGTGTTTTCCTAATCTTCTGGACAGTGCAGGTAAATAAACATTGTTAGCCTCTGTCTAGAGCAAAAGATTATCATATAATAAAAATAAAGTGTAACAGTTACTGTGTATGTAACTAAAGAGCTATGATGACCCTATATTCAATCCCAAACAAGTTTTACAAGAAACATTTCTGCTGAAGAAAACTGGCCTGCAGATTCAGCGGTGAAGATTTTCAAAATTTACCATAGAACCACAAAGATAAGTCTAGATATGCCCATGACAAGGATTTTCTCTTTTTGCTGGTACTTTTCTGTTGGTTTTTTTTTTTTTTTTTTTTTTTTTTAGACAAATCAAGATAGCTTTTAATAATTCTTAAAGAGGGTGACCCAAAGACATTTTTGTGAAACTATTTTAAAAGCGGACTAGGGTTTTCGAAGAAGGTCATCTCTCTTTTATTCTATTATGAGCTCTGGCAATAATGATCTTCTCACAAATCGAAATAACTTGAACAATACTGTAGAAAATCATGACACCAGACGGAACACTGACTGTGATTACAATTAATTTACAGCTAACCCAAAGCATTTTGTGCTCTGGTTACCAGCTAATAAATATTGTTCTCATAAATGTGCACAACTTTTCTGCTGCAAAACGTGTGCATTTTCATCAATACAGATCTGATTACTTATAACATTACCTCTTCTGGGACTCTCATGATTGAAGAGTATACCATTACATGCAAACATATTGTATGCCTCTCTGTAATTGATAACGATCCAGTAAGCGTATACCTTTGCCACACCTAGACGGAAAAAAAAGAACATGTAAATCAATTTGTTATCTGATGTAAGTATGCGTACCATAAGCATTACCATTATATAAATAACACAGTCTAGTAGGCTAGTGACTTTGGTGTTATTATTTTTTAAAGGCTGACAATATTCCATATCACACAAGGGCCTGTGTTATTTGTTGTATTATAGCATGTGTCGAGATAATTACTGGTACCAAACACGAAAAAGTATAATATTAAGAATCTTCAACAGTAATGTCTGTGTTTTCTTCATGACAGAGTATAATAGGAAGGGTTCATAACTTTTTGGTAGGACTCATTGTTTTTGAAAAAAATACTGATAATTGCAAGTACCATGAAAAGTTTCTACATTTTGCTTTTCCCCCCAAAGACATGAATTCATCTATTTTAAAGACCACAAGTTTCTAGATTAAACAATTTCAGATATTTTAAACACCATAGACCACAGCTGCCAAATAAAGGCCACTTTTTGTTCACTTTTCCATGCATGGTTTAATAGTGAATACAAATTTTAACTACTTGAGTGGATTTTGTTTTGTATACTGCTGCAACTATGACCTTATACTGCTGGAAACACAAAATTCAAATGATAATGCTCTCACACGCGAACTGCAGATCAATTCTAATATCTGTATGTAAATATAGTTTGTAAAGAACAAGAAAGTATAGTGTATCTGAATTTATCCAATAAAATACATTTACAGTATGAGAAACATCTGTTCATGCAGATGGCAAGTTAATCTTAATATAAAATTACCACTTCTTCTTGTAAATATAGAATATCTGAACCTACATAACTGGGAGACTTGAATTTCCAGTTATAAAAAAATTAAGATCTGTCTTCAAGGTTATAAAACTGAGTCTGAGGACCGGTCTCTGAATGCAGTATTCTCATTGGTCAACTGAATCCTAGGTTATAGACTAAGTTTGGAGACTACTGTAAAAGCAGAATTTTTGCGGGTGTTTAATTTTCACTATATTTGCGAGGTCCCTCACCTCGCAAACATTAATCCTCGCGTAAATATTAACCATTAGTATAATGCAAATCAAGGCAATCTCATCATGTGAAACAGCCATATTTACAAGAGCTGTCTGTAAGACAGCCAATGCTTGACTATTCGAGTTTTTGTCCCAGAAGCAGGAATATTACCCTAAATCTTAAAATATCTATAGAGTTTCAATCCAGTATCTGCATTAGTTTTGGCGATAGTAACTTGCATGCAAAACTTTAACCAGGATGTTCTAAGTCCAAAAGGGGGCATAATTTAGTCAAAATACATGTCAGAGTTATGGGACTTGACCCAGTGAGGTAAGTAATAGACCTAGAAAAAGAAAAAAGAAATTTCAAAGCTATATGCCTTTAAATGATTGCTATATGTACTTGCATGCAAAACTTTAACCAGGACTTTCTAAGTCCAAAACGGAGCATAATTTGGCCAAAATGCATGTCAGAGTTATCACCTAGTTTTATAACCCTGAAGACACATATGAAGTTTCAATTCAATATCTGCATCAGGTTTGGAGATAGTAACTTGCATGCAAAACTATAACCAGGATTTTCTAAGTCCAAAAGAGGGCATAATTTGAACAAAATACATGTCAGAAATATGGAGCTTCACTAAGTGAGGTTAGTAAAAGAAACAAGAGCTGTCACAGGAGACAGCGCGCTCGACTATTTCGATGCTGGATAGTGAAACTGGGCACATCAGAGGAAACTAGAGCTGTCACTGGAGTGTTTAATGACTCCAATTGTGGATGAAGATATTGCACAATAGCCTGTGTCTATGTCAAAAATATCAACTTAAAGTAATAAGAGAGGTAAAGATAAAATGTATTAAAACACTATATAAGTATATCCTAAGCAAAAAGGGGCATAATTCATTAAATATTGGTGCCAGAGTTATGCAGATTGTGTCATATAGTGTGGGTGATGATGTTGAACAACTATTTTAAGTCTGAATCAAATCCATTCAGTAATAACAGAGACAGAGTGAAAGTGCATCAAAACTTTAACCTAAACTTCTAAGTAAAAAGGGGGAATAATTAATGAAAAATTGGTGCCAGAGTTATGCACCCTGCATCATATGGTGTGGGTGATGATGTTGAACAACTATTTTAAGTTTGAATCAAATCCATTCAGTAATAACAGAGACAGAGTGAAAGTGCATCAAAACTTTAACCTAAAATTCTAAGTAAAAAGGGGAAATAATTAATGAAAAATTGGTCCCAGAGTTATGCACCTTGTGTCATATGATAAGGGTAATGATATTGAACAATTGTTTAAGTTTGAATCAGATCCATTCAGTAATAACAGAGATAGAGTGAAAGTGCATAAAACTTTAACCTGAAATTCTAAGTAAAAAGGGGAATAATTCATGAAAAATTGTGCCTGAGTTATGCATCTTGTGTCATATGATGTGGGTGATGATGCTAAACAACTATTTTAAGTTTGAATCAAATCCATTCAGTAATAACAGAGGTAGAGTGAAAGTACACCAAAACTTTAACCTGAAATTCTAAGTAAAAAGGGGGAATAATTCATGAAAAAATGGTGCCAGAAGTATGCACCTTGTGTTATAAGATGTGGGTGATGATGTTGAATAACTACTTTAAGTTTGAATCAAATCCATTTAGTAATAACAGAGATAGAGTGAAAGTGCATCAAAACTTTAACCTGAAAATCTAAGTGAAAAGGGGGGATAATTCATGAAATATTGGTGCCAGAGTTATGGCCCTTATGTCAGATGATGTGGATGATGATGAGGAATAAGTATTTCAAGTTTGAATCAAATCCATCAAGTAATTACAGAGATAAGTTGAAAAAAAGAGAAAGTGCACCAAAACTTTAACCAAGGTGGGGACGCGGAGAGACGCAGACGCCGACGCCGGGGCGATTAGGATAGCTTTCCTTATACTTCGTATAGTCGAGCTAAAAACTAGAGTTGTCACAGAAGTGATGAATTATACCCCCACAATATGGCCTTGTCACAGAACTAAGCCAATGTCAAAGCTGAACTTACTTGACCTTTGACCTACTGACCTCAAAATCAATAGAGGTCATCTGCTGGTCATGATCAACCTCCCAATGAAGTTTCAAGATCCTTGGCCTAAGCGTTCTCAAGTTATTGTCCGAAAAAGGTTTAAATGTTCCAGGTCACTCTGACCTTTGACCTTTGGAACTCAAAATCATTACAGGTCATCTGCTGGTCATGACATACATCCCTATTAAGTTTCGTGATCCTAGTCCTAAGCATTCTGAAGTTATTGTCCGAAAACAGTTAAAATGTTCCAGGTCACTGTGACCTTGACCTTTGACCTACTAACCTCAAAATAATAAGGAGTCATCTGCTGGTCCTAACCAACCTCCCTATCAATTTTCATGATCCTAGGCCCAAGCATTCTCAAGTTAACATCCGGAAACCGTTTAACTTTTTCGTATTATTGTGACCTTGACCTTTGATCTAAAAGTCGAACATGACCTGTATTGAATCATGTTACACCTGTGTACAAAAATTTATGATCCTAGACCCAAGCGTTCTCAAGTTATCATCCCGAAACCGTTTAACTGTTCTGAGTCACTGTGACCTTGACCTTTGACCTACTGATCTCAAAGTAGGACTTGACCTGTATTTCATAATGTTACACCTGTGTAACATTTATGATCCTAGGCCCAAGCGTTCTCAAGTTATCATCCGGAAACCATTTAACTGTTCCGAGTTACTGTGACCTTGACCTTTGACCTACAGACCTCAAAGTCGAACTTGACCTGTATTTTATGATGTTACACCTATGTACCAAAAATTATTTAAATCGGTCATGCCTTTCATGAGTTATCATCCAGAAACCGTTTTACTGTTCGGGGTCACTGTGACCTTGACCATTGACCTACTAACCCCAAATTCAAATCTGATCTGTAATTTCTGATGTTGCACCTGTGTACCAAAAATTATTTAAATCAGTCAAGCCTTTCAAGAGTTATCATCCGGAAACCATGGAAACCAACGGACCGACCAACCGACCGACCGACCGCCAAGCTCAGTCCTATATACCACCCCCAAACAAGTTTCAATGCTATATGCCTTTAAATGATAGCATGCAAAACTTTAACCAAAGTGTGATGCCGACGCCAGGGTGAGCAGAACTTCTTTGAATAGTCAAGCTAAAACGGGCTATGTTTAGTGTTTCCATAGTAACTATAAGATAGTGTAATTTTAAGACAAACAGAACAAACCACATAATTGTTTCATTTAGAACGATATGATAACTTTTGTGTTTGCAGTTTGTTTAATTAATGTAACATACATAGACATCTCTGCCCCTGGATAAAGATTGCATGTGAAGCCGTCCTTGTTACAGGTATAGAGTTGTCAACCTTTACAGGTAATTAGAGGTGTTAAAACATCCGTACAATTAATACAGACTGATCTTTAGACAGTCTTCAGTTAATGCTTTATGATGTGTAACTTTTATTACACCAGACTTATTAAAAACCCGAAACAAGCAGATTTGCTTTTTTACAATTTCGTGAATTTAAAACCTCCCGAATATTATTTAACGTTTAAAATTCCAAAATTAATTAATTCTGACCCAGCAAAAACATGTGCTTTTACAGCAATGAAAAAACTTCAGTACCTGACTGACTGTTTCTTACAGTACCTGACTGACTGTTTCTTACAGTACCTGACTGACTGTTTCTTACAGTACCTGACTGACTGTTTCTTAGCCCAAATTTATAATGACTATACAGCATTCTTAAGACTGCTCTTCAAACTCTGTTTTATAATTCTGGGGTCAGGTATTGGAAAAATGAAGCAAGTTACAAAGTAAATTTTACCGTATGGAGATCTTGGATAAAATTGTGTGGTTTCTTTCTGCGGGATTTCTTGAACTTTTCCAAACATTTCACTTGTTGATGCCTGGTAGAACTTCACCTGGTCTGACATACCACAAGTCCTGATTGCATCAAGTAGTCGTAACGTACCTAGAGCATCTACGTTTGCTGTGTACTCTGCTAACTCAAAGGATACCTGTAAAAGTTAAAAGACTTGAGCATGTCAAAGTTTGCAGTAATAAGTTATGAATACCCTCTCCCATAAGTGGAGTCCTTGACAGTGTGTTGGCTTTAAGGTTTAGAGTATGGTCTTTGTCTGTCACCAAGATCTTGATGGTTCTGACCTGACATACTTGTAACACATCTCATCATGATTAACATAACAAGAGCACCGCCCTGCGGGTGCTGACGCTCATCTGATTTTTATGTATAATAGAAAAATTGTCCTACCCATGGTTTTCTAAGTCCAAAAAGGGCCATAATTCTTGCAAAAAGCAGGATGGAGTTATGTTTCTTGATGTACAGAGTCAGCTTATGATGGTGAACAACTGTTGCAAGTTTCAAAGCAATAACTTTGATAGTTTAGGAAAAAGGTTTACCTAAACATAAAACTTAACCAATAAATGATTTTTTCCAAGTCCAAAAGGGGCCATAATTCTTGCAAAAAGCAGGACAGAGTTATGTTTCTTGCTGTACAGGGTCAGCTATTGATGGTGAACAAGTGTTGCAAGTTTCAAAGCAATATCTTTGATAGTTTAGGAGAAAAGCTGACCTAAACATAAAACTTAACCAGGCAACGCCGACGCTGACACCGATCAAGTGATGACAATAACTCATTTTTCAAAAAATCAGATGAGCTAAAAATGTGTGTAAAGTACAGCTGGAAGACCTCAAATTGTTTAAATGCAGTTGCTATGAAAGTGCTTTGGACTTACAAACTACCTTATTTACTAATGGAAGTTTGATTACTCTATGCCTCCCTTGGGGAACATAAAAACGTGTAGCTATGACGAACAAGAGCTATGACAGAGAAATGTGTACTATGGTTTGGAACACACATACAAATTTTGATATGGCAGTGACATCCTATCCACTACCTACCTGGCTCTGTAATCTATAAATAAGCAAAAAATGAAAAGCTGCAGTATATAAAGTTATCATTAATCTATAATATTGCATTTTTGAATCAAAAGCTTGTTTTGGTTCATATAACTTGATTGATTCATACAATCTTGTATATAGAGAGAATTTTATTCACAGTAACAGCTGGTGACATTATATCAAATCAGCATTAACTATTGTTTTATATTTGATTTAAACAATAAACCATATATATTTACATTATTGACTGGTGTTTTCGTTTGATTGGCCTGGCCACAAGGTAACTGGAGACCAGTCTATAAATATTAAGTTTCCACTATTCAATAATCAAGACTGTACTTGAAACAGCCAATCATATCCTAGTTTGCAAGATACAGACATAGCTAAGAATGCAACCGCAGTTACCAGACTGGTCACAAAATAACCTTGAACCCTGCTGTTACCATGACAGCAGACTGTGATCCAGTCACAAGATACAGCAATAGAGAGTTCAATACCACTACTCCTCCATCAAACTTTTTTTTCATGTACATTCCTGTGTACGAGTGCTTTCCATTCTTCATACAAAAGAACCTCATCCTCTGGGTAACTAGGAGCAATTTAAATTTAAAACACACACATGCAGATGCACACATGTGCCCCGCCCCCCACCCCAATGCAACCACACACACTTTTTCCGTACCATACCTTGACATGACTTTGAGCTCCTAGATTATATATCTCTGAAGGTCGTACTTGACTTATAATCTTCACTAAACAAGTGCTGTCTGTTAGGTCACCATAATGTAAATGCATAGCTGAAATAGAAATAATTGAATAAAGTTTACTTTAAAACCATAACAAAGCAAAAATAAAGTTCCTTAAAATCATCATAAAATGTAAATAAAATGTCAGCTTGCATTCTGAATCTTTCTCAAATACAATTTTGTAAAATCGTTATAACTATCTGTTTCCGGCCAGTTTAGCTCAGTAGGAAGAGGACAGACCCATAGATTGCTTGGTTGTGAGTTTGATTCCCAAGTGAGGCATACATAGTCAAACCTGTGTTCAGCAACCAGTCAAAGAAAAAGTTCAAACTGGTTGTTTATGACAGGTGACCACTTAACACAGGTAGTGATTTTCAGAAGTACGAATATTTTCTGTGGAAAGTATAATATACATCTATAAAATGTGGCCAAAGTGTCAATAATGTTCTATGGGATTTCTGAATGGAAAATATTTCTCGAATTTTAAGACAAACAAAAACAAAAAGGTACAACTGATTCCATCATTTTGACTACAAGTTAGAATAGAGTAGAAAAAAATATTGTCTGACCATTAAATGAGAAGATGCATTTGGCAAGAAAAAAAAACAGTGGCTGCTGACACCCACATAGAACTGGTGGCTACCGATATTTAATGCAGTAATTTGAAGGAAATTTTTCAGGGAGAATTCAAATTTGACCTGGAAGTGTGACCCTGACCTTGAACTAAGTGACCTGGGTCACAGGCTCTGCACATTGTACTGATGAGGTAAACAACTGATGCTGGTACATGTATTATGAAAATCTTTCAAATGGAGCAGACACAAACTTAAGCTATCTGACATTTGACCTCAAAGTATGACCTTGATCTTGGACCTAGTGACCTGCTTTGTCCATTCTGCATGTCGTCTTGATGAGGTTAACAACTGATAATAGTTCAATGAAAATCTTCTAAGAGGTTAGTGACATTAAGTTATGTTATGTGACCTTTAACCTCGAAGTGTAACCTTTCACTTTAAACCTCGTGACCTAGGTTGTGTTCTTTGCACATCATCTCGGTCAGGTAAACAAATGATTTTAGTTTTATGAAAATCTTCCAAACTATTTAGAAGAAATTCAGTTTTAAGACGCAGTGAAAATTATGGTCATACTATTGCCTTTCCAGTTTAACCTATGGGACCCCAATTGCCATTATGTCAATCATGTGCAAGCAAATTTGACAAGCTAGCTAAATACTTTCTTTGCATTACAAGGCCAGAAGCTATGATGGAAAGTTTGTTCTGTTGGGTTTCAAGTCACATGGTCACATGGACACAAAATGTAGGTCATACGGAGACTTTATCATCTTTTTTAATGTGGAGAAGGATGACACATGTTTTAGAACTGGCACCTTGGTAGTACCATCAACTTTCCATAAGCCAGCTTGATGGCTTCCACACATCAAAAAAACCTACACTCCAAGCAAGATTCAAACCCACACCACAAGGAGCAAGTAATTCAAAGACAGCAACCTTAAATATTGAGCCATGGAGGCACTGTCAGTGAGAGTGATTCAAATTTAGCAGTCCTATGACCACTAACCTAGGCAAACAGCCATTCTAGAAGGATATTTCCCTAATCAATGGAAATGTAATACAGTTAACTTACATCCGCCACTGTGTGCTGCCTTGTTGGTATATAAATGTTCTATTCTTCCTGTGTTAAATGAACTTGACCTTCTTATAATACCATGTACCTGAAAGACAAGATGGAATATTTTATACTACAGTTACATCACACTGGTTATTCGGGTACCTACTCGTGTGAGCGATACCGCCCTCGTGTGATTAATGTACATGTTTGTGAACAGGAAATTCACACCTATAACAGATAATTATTCCGTATTTTACTGAAGATTTGAAAAGTTTTAGTATTAAATGTGTAAGATCATACCTTAACTATATCCATTTGAAATATCTACCTCATATGATCTGAATAACTGTGAAAAAAAATACGTTTTTTGTCGCGGAAATGAAGATATTTTAAGGCGATGGTATATATTTTCACGATTAATGGTATTATTTCGGATTATATTAGGAATCTTTTGTTAGGAAAATGAAAAGCAGGCATTCTGTGTATTAGCCATTGCTTTCATTTCACAAAAACTTGAAGCACAGTAAAATTAGCTCGATTTTTTCGAAGACAGTGTCTAGAAAATAAGATACCTCTGACGATGTACCATGGTACCATCCTCGTTGTTTCTGTCAATCCAGCGGATACCATCCTCGTTATTGAAATGAACATTACATTGACGCAGACCCCTTTTCTAAAATTTAGCGATAATATGCAATGACCAGCTAGGATGAAGATAAAACTTTCGTCTTTTATACCCACCAGCTACTGTAAGCAGCCTATCCGAAGAAAAACTTCTCACATAATTTCTTCAAGTTCGATTTCAAGATCCATCTACATAGACACATTCTTAGGTGCATTTTCAATTGAAAGTTTGCGACCGTACGTTTTGTCTTGTTATTTAAGTTGTTATTGGGTACAAAATGTTTGCAACAAAAACAAAAATTAAATTTGTTCAGAAATGATATGATTTTTGTCAAATATTGCGATCGACCCACGTTTAACTTCGTTTTGAGGAATAAAGCCAGTTATTCGGTCGAAAATGTGCTTCGTTTGAGTAGTCGAAAGAAGTCAATAGTAAACAGATCCTTATTTCGCCATTTTTTGTGCGAAACTTCGTGTAGAACAAGTGCATTAATCACACCTTTTTATTGCTGGAATACATAATGCATGAAATGAGATAAGATATATGTTTATACACTTCACATACAAGTTTTGCAGATCGAAACCGAAAATAGGGGGTTTATTGTGCGGACAGGAGCATATACGCGCGATTTTAGGGTAGCAGACCACAACTGACCGGCATTTTACTAGGAACTATTCAGCTCCCTCTTTATTTTTATCGTTACTTTAACTTATGATAGAACTTTCATGAAAAATAGGTGTTGGAAAAAGTGATGTTCTATTAAGGTCGGTAAAGAGGGCATGAAGTTTAGAAGGCAATTCAAGCCCCGAGCAATTTGCTTATCATCCAACTGTTGAAAGCAGAGCTATAATGGTGGGAAATGAAAAAAAAAGAGAAAGCGACAAGAAATTTTGCTTGTTCTTGGTAACCATTTGTACATTATTTCAAAGTTATTACAGCTCGTCTGATACTTAAACTTTAACAAAATATAATCTTACCTGTCTTAGAGTCTGTTGCTAATTCTGTATTGCAAATGGTGATTATGAATCTAAAGGCAGTAAGTTAAAGTATAAAAAACCAATCTGCTCTTATATAGTGCCATTGTAGTTTACAAGAAAGCGTTTGATTCTGTCGATCGTATGTGTTTATAGAATAAATTAATACAGCATAGCATTGATGGGAAAGTCTTTAAGGCTGTTTAGTATGCAATATATGATAAAGCCAAATCTTGTGTAAAGAGTAGCCAAAGTCTATCAAATTATTACCAATAGATATTATAATTAGAAACAGAATATTGAACTACTGGTGTACAATTAATTAAATGGTAAACAAGAAAAGATAAACTGTACACTTTACAGTTTCATGTATAGACTCCATCAGCAAAATGTAAATTATTGTTCTTGGATTTCATATGTAAAAGAATCTTTAGAACAACTTGGATCTGCTGAATTCTGGTTAATCAGTCAGTACTTTCACCAGTGTATTTCCGCAATATTCTTAATTTAGAATGTCCCTACATTGATTTGGACAGAGCACAGGAGTCTGAAATTCTATCAATAAGACCACAGAAGTCTATCTTTACAAAAAATACCCCCTATATATATAAAATATAGGGGGTATTTTTTGTAAAGATAGACTTCTATGGTCTTATTGATAGAATTTCAGACTCCTGTGGACAGAGCAAAATATATACCAAATGACTTTCAACCAACTGTTAAATGTAATGTCATTTCAACGTTTATTTCAGAGTAATGATAGTACTCGTTTTAAGTTAGCATTGTTTGTACAGAAACTACTTCAAATTTTTAGGTAGGGACAGGTTTTTGTCACTGGCAGTTATTTGCTGGCCAGTTAAAACAATGTTTTCAACCTGGTAAATTCTAAATGTACACCATCTTCTATTTTTTAGCTTACAAAATATTTGTATTAGATCTATTATGACCGATATGATACCCAGACTTCCATATCTGCTTCTGTTTCTTCAGTTAGTCACCTGTAAGACACTTATACAGTAGTGTATATTGTATGCACTTGTAAACAAGTCACCTAATTAGCACTACCTTAATGGAGGGTGCGCCTATGAACAGAGGCGAATATTACAAGATACGATAAAAGGCAGATTTATGAAGCCGGAGCATTTCCCTAAACGAATACATGCCCAAAGAAAAGGTCCACTTTCCCTTTCAAGAAGAAAAAATGGTCTTTACATAAGCACTTTTGCTCGGTGTGCGACAAATTTGGTCGTTTTCATTATGAGACTGAAGGAGAAAAAGAAGAACTTCAAGAAGGAAAGATGATAGAATGCGTAGAATAGAGGGTGGGTGTGAGGGAAGATTTAATCTTGGTGAAATACTGCTAACACGGTCCACTCCCATTCTTTACATCTTTAAAGTTAAAATTCTAATCAAATAGATCGACTAAATGTCGGGTATCACATTTCCAGTTCTTATTTCCAGATCCTCAAAGCAATTACCTTCAATTGCGTTTATTTAGTGTACCGTATGCGAAAGCATTCGCTGCGGGGAGTTTTATAAATGTTCACTGACATAACGAGGACGGTACCCATGTGCAAACGGGTAGGTATCTTTGTTTATTTTCACCCATCGTCAGAGGTACCATCAAAAACAGCAACAGGATGCATATAATTGAAAGTTTATCAACAAAAAGAACTTGCAGGTACATGATTCAAATGTTTTGTAGTTGAGTATGTATAGTTCTACCAAGGTGAGTGGCAAATTCAGTTATCTCAACTTTGAAATAAGAAAATTACGTCTCAAAACGTCAAAATACGTACTTTTCGCTACATTTCTTCAAATTTTATAGTCATATCAATATTATTGAGGACTGATATTTTCACCAGCGCGAATTAATGCATTGCCTCGGACGAATCTGTCTTTAAAATGTTCAACATTCTTAAATATGTGTCATACGTTGGTATTGTTTTTATATACCCTAAACAACCTACATGTACATTAATCACACGAGGGTGGTACCGCTCACACGAGTAGGTACCCGAATAACCAGTGTGTACATGCCTCCAGATTAATGTACCTATCAAACAAAAAAAAGTCATCACTTTAACCTTTAGCCTGCTGCTGGCAAGTGATTTATGTCCGTGCAGGTCTGCACTGTTCGCTATTCATAGCCTTGAATTAAAATCACTTCTACATAAAAGATGCCCTGCCAAGGCTCAGAACTGACAATATGTTATGCAGAAAAAATATTCAATTGGAAACTGACACAGTAAAAAACTGACTCAAGTACCAATGGCACAGCACTCTGGTTCCCTGTCTTTTCTTGTATTTTCCATATTTGGTTGCCCAAAACCATAGATAACTTGAGAATTCTTAGTATTCATCCCCTTGTCACCTTAACCCTTACATTGCTAAATTTCTGTAATGAACTTGTCCGTCTTTCAATTTGGACAGTACCATTAACTGTGAAAAGGGGTGTTTACCAAAAGGATACGGAGTGAATAGTGAACAGTGCAGATGTGCATGGATGTGCAGGCCGATCATGATCTACACTGGTTGCAAAGACGGAATCAATGTTGTCCAGCATCATAAAGGTTAAGTGATGTGTGTTTTTTCTGTATGATTGTATCCATCCATGTCAAACAAAAGGGATAACAATTTAATGGAAAGTTTAACATCACTCAACATAGTTTTCTAATATAGCCAGTGAATGTATGCAACGTCATGCTCTTCTTGATTTTAATTTGAACCTATATCATTAAATTCTAAAAGAAAGAATCGTAACACTCTTACCTCGTAACCTTTCTTGATCAGTAACTCTGCCAAATATGATCCATCCTGCAAAGTGAGAAAATAATTGTCATTAATCAAACATTTCAAGGACTTACTTTTGTTTATACTAATTTATTTGAGCTCAATTGTGATGAAAGCTTAAAGCTTATTTGAACCACTGAGTCCGCTTCCTGGAAAAACCAGGTTGAGCAGCCTACACCTTAACCATTATACCACTGCTCCCGCTAAAGGCTAATATAAAATAAGTAAGGGCTTATGTTAAGCTTATACATGTATGAAGCTTTAAGATGACAATTAGGCTAAACATCACAGAAACTGACATTTATTTGCAAAGAAGTGTATTCTCCTGATATAGCTTTGCCGATCTACTTGTACATTGTGTATATTTTAAATTATTTGCTTAAAACAGAATGAAAATTGTAGTCGCACTTCGTTCTTTATAGTATATTTCTCGATTCAAATTATTTTACTTAATCGAGAATTTCATAACGTTATGCAGCAAGAAATAAAACAAGAGCTGTCCGTAAGACAGCCAAGCTCGACTATTCGAAATATTGTCCCAGAAGCAGGAAAATATTACCCAAAAAGGTTAAATATCAAAAGAGTTTTAAGTTCAAAAGGGGGCATAATTTGACCAAAATGCATATCAGTTATGGGACTTGCTGCTATCAACTAGTTTTATAACCCCGAAGGCACATGTGAAGTTTCAATTCAATATCTGCATTAGTTTTGGAGATAGAAACTTGCATGTAAAACTTTAACCAGAATTTTCAAATTCCAAAAGGGGGCATAATTTGCCCAAAATACATGCCAGAGTTATGGGACTTGACCCAGTGAGGTTGGTATTTGATCTAGAAAAAGAAAAAAATAAGTTTCAAATCTATATGCCTTTTAGTAATTGCCGTATGTACTTGCACGCAAAACTTTAACCAGGATTTTCTAAGTCCAAAAAGGGGAATAATTTGCTCAAAATACATGTAAGAGTTATGGGACTTGATCCAGTGAGGTTAGTAATTGATCTAGAAAAAGAAAAAATAAGTTTCAAATCTGTATGCCTTTTAGAAAAAGCTGTATGTACTTGCACGCAAAACTTTAACCAGAATTTTCTAAGTCCAAAAGGGGGCATAATTTGGCCAAAATGAAGGTCAGAGTTATGGGACTTGCTGCTATCAACTAGTTTTATAACCCCGAAGATACATGTGAAGTTTCAATTCAATATCTGCATTAGTTTTGGAGATAATAACTTGCATGTAAAACATTAACCAAAATTTTCTAAGTCTAAAAGGGGGCATAATTTGCTCAAAATACATGTCAGAGTTATGGGACTTGACCCAGTGAGGTTGGTAATTGATCTAGAAAAAGAAAAAATAAGTTTCAAATCTATATGCCTTTTAGAAATAGCTGTATGTACTTGCACGCAACACTTTAACCAGAATTTTCTAAGTCCAAAAGGGGGCATAATTTGGCCAAAATGAAGGTCAGAGTTATGGGACTTGCTGCTATCAACTAGTTTTATAACCCCGAAGACACATGTGAAGTTTCAATTCAATATCTGCATTAGTTTTGGAGATAGTAACTTGCATGTAAAACTTCAACCAAAATTTTCTAAGTCCAAAAGGGGGCATAATTTGCTCAAAATACATGTCAGAGTTATGGGACTTGACCCAGAGAGGTTGGTAATTGACCTAGAAAAAGAAAAAATAAGTTTCAAAGCTATATGCCTTTAATTGATGGCTGTATGTACTTGCATGCAAAAACTTAACCAAGGTGTGACGCCGACGCCGACGCCAGGGTGAGTAGAATAGCTAGACTATTCTTCGAATAGTCGAGCTAATAAAATGGAACTTTATGTCCTGTGCATCTTTCTAATGTCACAACACGTCTGACGTCATGTTCGTTTTTGTGCGTCTGTTTCCCATGCTGAGATTAAAAATTGTTGCAAAATGCATATCTCAACGTAATTAAGCATTAAATAAAGAAAAAATTTGTTTGTTCTTCGTGAATATAGAATATCTCACCTCAAAGTGAGAAAATCTTTAATATTTTCACTCGCGCTATGCACTCATGAAAATATTTGAACAGAACTTTCAACACCCCCATGTATTTCATACCAAAATGAAAACTACAAAACCATTATTCATTCCTTAAAGAGTGGCCAGTTTGGAACAATGCAGATTCCCTGCATTTGCTTATATGCACTACAATATAAAGTAGCTGATTTTCTGCCAAGTATGGAGGAGGTGAGTCACCAAGACACAACACAGTATCACAACACTGCAACAAATAAGCTATTTTGACAATTTGTCACATCTTCGATGTCTGTCAGCATGTAACTTGATATATTTCATGAGAAATAATGACAAAATTTTAATGCAGTTTGACTTGGCAAATTTACTTTGATGTAAACATATAAACAAATCTACACCCTAGTCAACCACAATAAAATTGCTACAACTGGTACATATGACTTGTAATACTGCATTTATGAATTGCACGTATTCATATATATTTCAACGCTTCAATGAACTTTCTAATCTCCAACTGCTTTTCTGATAATCATGATGATTTAGTTCGATTTTTGACATCATATCAACTTTATGTAAATTACACTATCACGGCTATGCCATTAGAATATTTTCATATAGACTACGATTTCTGAAAACGTGCTTTGAAAAGAAATTTAACGGCAGATGAACATAGTTACTGATTGTAACGAAATAGATCTACTCACAATAAAATATATAGGTGTGTAGCCTACAGATATGGGCGAAATATATTATCATGCATATTATGACTTCAATAATTTTTATAATCTTTTTGATGAAAGGTGTGGTAAAAATTATTCACTTCACTTGAATCTGACCAAACAAATTATTCATTCATACGATGTCGCAACTTGATTTCACTACTGAAGGCGGACATGTCATGATATAATCTGTAGATATAGAAATATTTACAAGGATGTTACTTTCATCAATATTAGTACAAATCAAAGTGACACATAAATTTAAAACTTTCAAGAAATAAAAAAAACATTAATCTCAAATAATGTGCAAACCAAACAGTGAAAACTTTCTTATTTCTCACTCTGACCCACAAATTAAAAAAATTAAAACATGAATGAAAAAAACATTATCTCCATTAGTATGAACAACTTAAGTGTGATAACTTTCATATTTCTCAATAATGTGAAAAAGTATGCTCAGATTATGCAACTGAAAAATAAAACTGACTTGAAAATAACCAAATCTACATAAATAAGAACAAGACCAATTAAGGCTTTAAAAATATTATTTTTTGTGTGTTTAGATAGATATAAAACCAAATTGTTACACTTCTTACAAAAATAAGTTGTTTTCTTTCCAGAATATCAGAAAACCAAAATAAACATCAGGCTATTGATCTTTTCAACATCTAAACTGAACTGCCAAAAACCTGCCCATATTAACCCTTACCATGCTGGAAACGACTGATTCTGCCTCTGCGACCAGTGTAGATCATGATCAGCCTGCACATCCGTGCAGTCTGATCATGATCTGCACTGTTCACTATTCAGTTAATGGTACTGTCCAAACTGGAAGAGGGACAAGTTCATTATAGAAATTTAGCATGGTTAGGGTTAAATTGTAATTCACCTTCTGATCGAAGAAATCAGTTTTAGCTATAATACAATGCTATTTTTGAAATCTGAAATTGAACTTGGAGAAATAAATTATAAATAATAATTCTAACAACTTCTTTAAACATAAAATTATCAACGTTTCAGGCCTGTTGAAACTTAGGTCATCTGTCGCACTCCATACACTCACATTAATATAATTTACACTGTACAAATATAAAATCCTGATCTATCTTAAGTGTTTAATATTACATACCTGACAATTATTATTGTATACAGAGTAAAAAAAACGTTTACAAATTTAAGGTGATTAAGTAGAAGAGTGAGCCTGACTTTAAAGACAGCCTAAGGTGGGGGAATCTGATGTCACGTAGTGTTGCCATTAAATGCAACAAGTATTGCCATGATGGTCCTCTATCTACCTACTGATCAACTAATGACTTTCCATGACCCATTATGAACAACAACTGTACCAAACCTAGACTTCATAAAGACAAACATTCTGACCAAGTGTCATGTAGATCAGGCCACCAGTTCAATATTATAAGTACAGTGAACTTACTGGGAATAAGGAAATGTTTGTCCATTCTGATTGGTCAGTCATGTAAACAAACCCAAGAAGTGATTTTTTTTTCAAAATAGAATTTTTTTACTGCATTTACAGTATTTGATTAAACATTTTAACAAAATTTTCTACATTTTAAGTGTATCATTTTATGTACAACGAAACAGGGGGTCATCTCATTTACACAAAAGTTACTTAAATAAAGTCTCACTATTCATATGTTTTTCGTCTGATATTTTGGTGGAACTAAGATAATTCTTGAAAGAAATGTGATTAGATATACTGGTTTCAATTTATGGAAGGCCGTACACGCTATAATGTTATAATGGAAGTCTGTGAGAAAACAATTGGTGGTCTCTAACCTAGAGAATATTGCCTCTGTACTGTAAACAAGGTTTTCTATGATTTGACATTCTGAATATGCTTTTGATCCAGATTAAAGTTTTGAAATTGACTTAGATTTCATTTATTTATACAGTTTTTTGTTGCTTTTTTGGGGTTTTTTGATGTGTTTATCGTCCCACCAACAAAGTTGTAGGTCATATTTATAGCAAACTTCCAGCTTTTCATGCAGGTGCCCCTCCAGACATTATTTCATCACAGTGGGAAACTTGGATAAAACCACCGACCTTCCATAAGCCAGCTTGATGGCTTTCTCACATGAAGAATTCTGATTTAAGTCAGAGACCTTATAACCACTCAGCTACAGAGGCCCCTTATTTATAAAGATTATTCAACTCAGATTTAATGTAAATCAGGTAAAAATATACGGCCTATACGGTATTAACTAAGTTTTTATATATTTAACTTGATCAAGTGACCTAGTCTTTACCCCTAGATGACCCAGTTTCAGAATTTACCTATACTTTGTAGACACAAATATTCTGACTATTACGTTTCAAGTAGATAAGACAGAAAATCAATCTGACTAAAGTACTTATCTTCTAAACGAAGATCTGAGAACGACCCATTCACATTCGTCTTCTGTATATTTTGGATTTCCAATACTGCTATTTTTATTTTCGCAAATCTATTTTTGTTTGAACCAATCGGACCACTTGTTCGAATGTCAGAGTAAGAAAAATTTGCAGTTAATCCAGGGCTCGAACCCGGGGCCTCTCGCTTACAGAGCAGGTGCTCTACCGACTGAGCTAACCGCCTATCTGATATCTTTCGACATAAAAATTGTTGATATCAAAAACCAAGGCTTTTTAAAGCTTGCAGAATGTTGTAAGTTAGCTTTTCATTAGCTAGCGGGAGGGCTGTCAGAACGAGGCCATCAATAGCTCGTTGTCAGATCCTATGCGTAGCGTAATAGGAGATGTACTTTAGTCAGATTGGACAGAAAATGTAACTGGTTTTGAAGAAGAAAAATGTATGCTGCCCAAAGGATTAAATTTTAATCAAAGGGCCTTAACTCTGTGAAAAATAATCCTGTAAAACTGTAATATACCTGTATAATATGCCACTGATAATTGCTATGTTTCATTCAAAGCTAACCAATAGTATAAGGGTAGTCCAGGTAACTTTCACTAAGAAAAGAAAATGGCCATATATGCATTACTCTGAAATAAATGACTTATTACATGATGCCAATGATATGCACAACTAAACCAACAACTGATGTGGCATTTTGTATTAGATGTGCTGAAAAGAGTTTTTAATTTTCAGCCAGAACATCTATGTAGACTAAAAGGGCCATAACTCAATGAACTCAATGGAAAACAATCCAACTAAAATAAGTAAAATATGCACAAAAGGGTTTCCTTCAAATACCACAAACAAAATACTAGTAGGAGACATATTCTGGGAAAAAAATTACAAAGAAATACCATTAAAGGGGCAATTTCTATTAAATAAATACACCAGTCCTGTTATCTAAGAAGAACCTGCCAAAGATATGCAGAACTGAACTTCACACCAATCATTGTTGTAAAATTTACTGAAAATCTGACAAATGGTGCACAGATGCGCAGACAGGATTTTGCGACTCCCAGACAGACTTATAAATATAAAATAAAAACAATACGCTCGTCATATACATACCTGTCCTGTAAGACCCGTAATCAAAGCAATTTTTCTATCATCCATTTCTTTTTGTCCACAAGACATTTTTTCTCACTTAAGTTTCTTTTTAAATCAATTTGAATCAATCAATCTGACATAGAGTTTAGTCCAGGAACTTTATAAAGTTATCAGCTGTACTTGTATATGGTAGCACTGATGAAAATGAGAATGCTTGTACACTTATATATAATCAACTGACAGTCCTATTGTTATCCTATATCGTTCCGTGTATTCCTTTCTTTATCTATAAATATTAATAGAAACTCCAATAAAATCAATTAATCCAACATCTGTTCATATAATGTTTTTTTCCATATGTAAATATGTGTTTTTCAATACATAAATGTACGCCAGTTTCAACTTGTATATATTTATTGATCCTATTCAGTTTGCACAAGATATGAGATATGATTTATATTACAAAAAAAAATATCTCAAAACAGAGCCTATTTTAACATAAAACTTCACATGTAGAGGTATTTATTTATCACCATCAGTTTGCATTAGATATAAATTATAATATCATTTCTACAACAAAAATCACAGAAACATGTCAATTTGAACATGAAATTGACACGTATTATACCTGAGGACAAATTTTCATATTCTGTCAAAAACGGTAATTACACCCCTAATACAAGTTTGTTCGTCATTACTGTAAACTCAAGATCTAACAACATGCATGACTGATAACTTATAGAATTTTGCAGTTTATTTTACCTTAAACTAGATTTTTACCTCTTAGTCTTACAGATAACAGCTCATTTTTAACTACGAGAGTACCTTTAACGACTTAAAATAAGAAATGTCAAAGATTGTGTTAGTGTGCCTGAAAGCTTCAAATTATATATAAAATTTAAAGAATTTATTCAGCTCATTTGAAAATGTATATGTTCACGTATTGATAAAATTATCACTGCAGTTATCAGACATTGTGAATCTATTGGACAGACATTTAGTCAGACAAATGTATCATTTTTGTGTCTGAGGGTCACTTATAATTCCATACATTTTAGGCAAAAATTAATTTCACTCAAAAATAAAAAAAAAGTGAGTACTCTGAAAGTGACTAGCGGTAAGAACTTAAACAAGATTTCTGCAAGATATTCTTATAAATAACCAAAAATATTGTGCAGAAGGTAGTAAACTGTTGCAACGCTTTTGAAATAATGCAGAAAATTTGCATTCTTCTTGCATCTTTACAACATCTAACTTTTTTTTTCCACCCACTATATTATTTTTCAGTGTCATAATTATCTACTATCTATGCCAAACTTGGTAGAAATGAACAGGTTGAAAAATTTCACCCAAACTGTGGCTGAGTAGCTTTAATTACACATATAAAGGTTGTTCCAAAAGTTCTTGTCTTAAAGAAAACAGATTCAGATTTAATTATTTTCATTAAGTAGATTATGTGTAAATGTCTGACAATAACTGTTTGGGATTTCTCAAACTATTACTAGAATTGTTCAAAATTTGTCTGACATGTCAGGTTGTCCAGCAACTTTCGTGAAACCAGAGTTATTTTCACTTTCATATTTCAGGATACCGGTATTTTCCTCTGTATACAGAATGTGGAGAATTCACTGGCTCATGGTCTTTAGCTCTTTTTTTTGTTAGAAAAGTTAGCAGTAACAGTGAATTTTAATGTGGAAATTGACATTCAATAGTTATTGTGCATTTTAAACGACCTGGCGGGGCGGGGTTTCACGACGGTCCACTGCATTATTGTGCAGTTTATGTAGTATATTCGGCAACCTATTCACTGGCCATCTACCTTACAGTACTGTAACCACTGTAGCTCTACCTTAGATATAATTTTGCTCGTTTTTTGAGATTAGTACCATTATTTGCATAAGCCAAAGATTAACTCCGCCCCGCCAGGCCAAATAAAACGCACTACAGTCATAATGAATTACAAATAAATATGACATAATATTATACACAAAAATTTAATTATGCTGAATTGTCATATCACTTACAACGTTTAACACTGTACAGATATCAAATGCTTTTTTGAGACAACTGTACAATATGTTTTTCATCAGTGTCACGCACCATTTAGTTATACTATAATCTCAAGTCACGCAAGAAGCTTATATTGTGAATTATTCATTCCAAAGATCTATTGAACGAACAACCCAGGGATCTTCATCGATCAAATAATATATTACCAAAACTGTACATAATTTAAAAATAACTCAATGAAGGCTAAAACTTCAAGTAAGCAAAACTTTTGAAATCATGTTTACATGTTGTTTAAAAGAAGCTAAAAATAGACTGTACCCATACAGTCTAGCTTCTTAAAAATGGATGAAGGTATAAGCCCTAAATATGAGAAAATCATAAGTAAAACACAAGTGCAAAAATATATTTTGCTAAATGTTTGCTATAATAAAAGAGAAATTAGAATAATGTACTACCGGTATTGACATGACAAAATAATGATGAAAAGCAGCCCATCTGAATTACCCAGCAGAGTGGACAATTTTATTTGGTATCTTTATATTTTTGGGATATAAATTTTGATGTATTGTTTTCCAAGTAATAGATAAATGATTTATTTCTACTGCATTATTCAGTCAAGTAAAGGACAGACTCCGACACAGCAAAAAGGCTGCTTAAGCACATTAAATATTTCAACAATAATCACTAAACAACTGTATGTGAAGCTACGAAATCATGTGACATGTTTAAGGCATGAATATGACCAACTATCTCTAAATATCTTACCATGTCTGTACTTAGTAAACAACATTCAAAAAGAAGAGCAGAATAAGACATTTTATATAGATTTCCAGATATCAAAATAATCCTAGCCTGGCATACATTCTAAGGTCAGGCAAGCAAAATCATGCAAATTACACATCTAGTTCCTGTCAATGTAAGAAATAATCGACCTTTTAAAACAATGTAACTACATGTATGTCAATAAATTGTGGAAAAAATATCATATGATATATAAAAGGATTTACTTTTTTAGCCACTATTGCCCCTGTATATCTATTTTAATGGGCATGTCTCCACATTTTATGTCTTTTTTTCCACCAAAAATTAAGAAAGTATTTTCATCTAAATCATTCAGTTAGTAAAGCATATTTAGAAGCAAACTTCCAAAATAATCGAATAAATTCATAGGCATTGTTAAAATCTGTAATGAAAATTGACTTTAAAAAAGCGAAAATAAGTTATGTATTTCTATTTTGCCTTTTTAAATTTTTTATTTACTATTACTCTAAAGATCATATGTGCGCCTACTTATGCAGAAAAATAATTGATTTTGTACCAGTAATAAACAGCACAATTATATATGTAGTCTGTGTCAAAAAAAATTACGAAAATAACTTTATATGTGTGAAAGTAAGACATATATTGCTTATTTTAAAACTTTTTCTTAATATTTTTTTTATTATTTTAAAGGTCATATGTGCACCTTTGACTTATATATGAAAAATTATTGATTTTGAACCAATAATAAGGAAAAAACAGCATATATACGTGTAGTGTGCATCAAAATCAATTACGAAAATAACTTTACAAGTGCGAAAATAAGTTTATCATTTATTTTACATTGTTTTCTTTATATCTTCTCTCAATTTAGAGACAATATTGGCACATGTTTACATATAAAACAATATACGATTTTAGTACAACAGGTCAAAGATCAACTAGTATCTTTTTAATATTTTACGATAACTTTTAATTGCGAAAAAATAAGCCAACAGAACATATTTTTTTGTACACATTGTAGAGCTGCAATAGCAACATACTAAACAGCAAGTTCCAGTTTTTAATAGCATTACATATTATTATTCATACTGTGTTTACTTAAAATACATTAATTGTACCCCCCGACAACAAAGTTGTAAGGGGGGGTATACTGGTTTCAGGTTGTCTGTTTGTCTGTCCGTAGACGCAATCTTGTGCGCACCATCTCTCCTTATCCCCTTGACAGAATTTAATGAAACTTCACACAAGTGATCAGTACCAACAGTAGTTGTGCATGGGGCATGTTAGGTTCTTTTAGAAAAAAAATTTGCAGAGTTATGGGACTTTGTTTTTTTGTTACTATACTATATACATAGACACAATCTTGTGTGCACCATCTCTCCTCATCCCCTTGACACAATTTAATGAAACTTCAAACAAATGATCAGTACCAACAGTAGTTGTGCATGGAGCATGTTAGGTTCTTTTAGAAAAAAAATTTGCAGAGTTATGGGACTTTGTTTTTTTGTTACTATACTATATACATAGACACAATTTTGTGCGCACCATCTCTCCTCATCCCCTTGACACAATTTAATGAAACTTCACATAAGTGATCAGTAACAACAGTAGTTGTGCATGGGGCATGTTAGGTTCTTTCAGCGACAAAAATTGCAGAGTTATGGGACTTTGTTTCTTGTTAACATACTATGTACATACAGTCTGCATATGCAATCTTGTGCGTGCCTAATCTACCAAACCCTTACACACAATTTAATGAAACTTCACACAAGTGATCAGTACCAACCCTAGTTGTGCATGGTGCATGTTACATTCTTTTAGATAAATATTCTGCATAGTTATGGGACTTTGTTTTTTGTTACTATACTGTATACATACAGTCTATATACATACAGTCCACATAATTATGCAATCTTGTGTGTGTCAAATTGCAATGTACTGTGTCAGTGCATGCGGGGGGTACATTCATCACCTTTAGTGATAGCTCTAGTTTTATTAGTGTGTAGTGTCTTACATTAAGACACAGTACTGTTTATACACATGTTTAATTTAGATTAACACAAATATTGTGTATGAAATTTTGGCATGATAATTTTAACAGGGCAAGGGAGGCAACTTAAATCTATTTTCAAAGAAATATGCCAGATTTATCTCCAATCACTACCCTTAACTAACTATTTTACCAAGTGAATTTTAACATTTTACAAACATACAAGTACTGTTTTAATGTTTAACTGAAGATTTATGATCATAATTTGTCATATATCATTGGTCTTCTTTCAAAATGATAAACTTACAAAAAAAGAACTTTTTCAGAAGTTTTTGGTGGACTATTACTTTCTTATATACCGATAATAGTTCAGACTGTCCCACCTCTGTGACCTATTTGCCCTCAAGACAACTACATCATGGTTTGAGAAGAATATCTTATTACAAAGAGTTGTGTCATAGGTCATTAAAACGGTACATGTGTATTACACATAAAAACTTTAATCTCCCATATCTATTTCGTTTGTACATGTAATATAAAGTATTAATTATTTACCTGGTAGAAATACTGCAGTATATGACAGATCTGCAGTTTGATATAAAGGTTTACCAGAATTAATTAATATGATATGGAGAAATGTAAATATATGAATTACCGACAGGTAGGAAAGACAGATCTGTTCACTGAAATCAGTTACAAATAATGTACATGTTTATATCTTTCTGATGAACTGTCGCATCTTTCTGCTGAAAAGCGGCGATTTCCTAAATGATAATTTTTACTGTATTATATTCAAACTGACGCCGTTTATTCATTATTTAATATTTTTCTTTTCTGTTTTTAGTATTTTTCGGTCCAAAATCTGAATTTTATGACTATAGTACGTTACAATTATTTACTTTTAGAACTAATTAAAAATTCAAGATCGCGCTGTATAAAATTTTACAGATTATTTTATGAAACATCGACCGTTTTTATAGAATATTGCCTACATTTTTGTCAATATCTTCTTATAACTGTTTTAGACTTCAAACTGTTGAAAATTTGAAACGCTAATATTAAACAAGAGGGCCATGAAGGCCCTGTTTCGCTCACCTGACCTATTGACCTAAAGATCATCAAGATTAACATTCTGACCAAGTTTCATTAAGATATGCTCATAAATGTGGCCTCTAAAGTGTTAAATAGCTTTTCCTTTGATTTGAACTGGTGACCTAGTTTTTGACCCGACATGACCCAGATTCGAACTTGACCTAAAGATCACCAAGATTAACATTCTGACTTAGGTTTCATGAAGATATAGTCATAAATGTGGCCTCTAGAGTGTTAACAAGCTTTTCCTTTGATTTGACCCGGTGACCTAGTTTTTGACCCGACATGACCCAGATTCAAACTTGACCTAAAGATCAACAAGATTTACATTCTGACTAAGTTTCATGAAGACACATCATTAATGTGGCATCTACAGTGTAAACTAGCTTTTCCTTTGATTTGAACTGGTGACCTAGTTTTTGATCCTACATGACCCAGATTCAAACTGGACCTTGAGATCATGAAGATTAACATTCTGACCAAGTTTCATGAAGATAAAGTCATAAATCTATAGTGTTAACAAGCTTTTCCTTTGATTTGACCTGGTGACCTAGTTTTTGACCCCAGAGGACCCAATATCAAAATCGTCCAAGACTTTATTAAGGGTAACATTCTGACCAAGTTTCATTAAGATTGGTCCAAATTGTGACCTCTAGAGAGTTAACAAGCTTTTCCATTGATATGACCTGGTGACCTGGTTTTTGACCCCAGATGACCCAATATCGAACTCGTCCAAGATTTTTTAAGTGTAACATACTGACCAAGTTTCATTAAGATTGGGCCAAAAATGTGACCTCTAGAGTGTTAACAAGTTTTTCCTTTGATTTGACCTGGTGACCTAGTTTTTTATCCCAGATGACCCAATATTAAATTCGTCCAAGATTTTTTTTAAGGGTAACATACTGACCAAGTTTCATTAAGATTGGGCCAAAAATGTGACCTCTAGAGTGTTAACAAGCTTTTCCTTTGATTTGACCTGGTGACCTAGTTTTTGACCCCAGATGACCCAATATCGAACTCGTCCAAGATTTTATTGAGGGTAACATTTTGACCAAGTGTCATTAAGATTGGGCCAAAATTGTGACCTAAAGAGTGTTAACAAGCTTTTCCTTTGATTTGACCTGGTGACCTAGTTTTTGACCCCAGATGACCCAATATCGAACTCGTCCAGGATTTTATTGTGGGTAACATTCTGACCATGTTTCATTAAGTTTGGGCCAAAATTGTGACCTCTAGAGTGTTAACAGTCAAATTGTTGACGACGGACGACGACGGACACAGGGCAATCACAAAAGCTCACCTTTGAGCACTTCGTGCTCAGGTGAGCTAAAAATGAAAGTTCTATGCGCGTTTTTTGCGTACATGATGTCTACGTTAACACGATGTGAATTAAATATTAAAAGTGGGATGGAAAATTACCGGCATGACATTTTGATATCTTAATGATTCGCGGGTAAATTCCAGTCAGTGCGTGAATAAAAATAAATAACCAATGGAACACAGAATTCCTGTAATGGCTGCAGCCAAAACATACAACATTAGACGTATGGTGAAAAGCACATTACTGTCATGGAATATCAACAGTAGTAGAATTCAGACAGCACAAATTCGCAAAAATACAACCAAAACGGTTAGGCCTACAAACAAGAGCTGTCAGATGACAGCGCGCTCGACTATTCTCAGTGCTTGATAGTATAATATAAGCTATGAGTAAAACTTTAACATTACAATAAGCATATTCTAAGACGAAAAGGGGCCATAATTCAGCCAAAATGCTTGATAGAGTTGCCTCCTCCTTTTTACAGACTGGGGTCATGATGGTAAACAAGTATGCAAAATATCAAAGCAATATCTCAATGGACTTTGAAAATATTTGGGCTGGTACGCAAACTTTAACATCTATTCTAATTCAGTCAAAATGCTTGATAGAGTTGCCTCCTCCTTTTACAGACTGGGGTCATGATGGTAAACAAGTATGCAAAATATCAAAGCAATATCTCAATGGACTTTGAAAATATTTGGGATGGTATGCAAATTTTAACATTTATTCTAAGTCAAAAAGGGGCCATACTTCAGTCAAAATGTTTGATAGAGTTGCCTCCTCCTTCTTACAGACTGGGGTCATGATGGTAAACAAGTATGCAAAATATCAAAGCAATATCTCAATGGACTTTGAAAAGCAATATCTCAATGGACTTTGAAAATATTTGGGGTGGTATGCAAACTTTAACATTAAATTTTATTCTAAGTCGAAAAGGGGTCATAATTCAGTCAAAATGCTTGATAGAGTTGTCTGCTCCTGTTTACAGACTAGGGTCATGATGGTAAACAAGTATGCAAAATATGAAAGCAATATCTCAATGGACTTTGAAAATATTTGGGGTGGTACGCAAACTTTAACATTTATTCTAAGTCGAAAAGGGGCCATAATTCAGTCAAAGTGTTTGACTGAGTTGCCTCCTCCTTTTTACTGACTGGGGTCATGATGGTAAAAGAGTATGCAAAATACCAAAGCAATATCTCAATGGACTTTGAAAATATTTGGGGTGGTACGCAAACTTTAACATTTATTCTAAGTCGAAAAGGGGCCATAATTCAGTCAAAATGCTTGATAGAGTTGTCTGCTCCTTTTTACAGACTGGGGTCATGATGGTTAACAAGTATGCAAAATATGAAAGCAATATCTCAATGGACTTTGAAAATATTTGGGGTGGTACGCAAACTTCAACATTTTTGTGACGCTCACGCTAACGCTCACGCCGGGGTGAGTAGGATAGCTCCCCTATTCTTCGAATAGTCGAGCTAAAAATGTTATTTGTGTTTTAAAATTATTTGATATTTTGACTGATATGTCAACTATTATTCGGAGTTTGATTTACATTTTAAACTGTCCCAAAACTTTGGGACGAAAAATACGCTGAAAATATACATGTCCGAAAAATTAGGGTCAAGAAAAATAATTATTTTTATATATTTAAGGGGTGTCCCAAGATTTAGGGCATCCCGGTAAATGGGGAGATAATTAAAAAAAAACAAAAAAAAAAAAAACAAGTTTGTACTGCATGCTCATATAATTTAAATTAAATTCAATAACATGCTTCAACAAGAGGACCATGATGGTCCTGAATCGCTCACCTCTTCCCACATGACCCAGTTGATAAACATTCAGACCAACTTTCATACAGATCCCATGAAAAATATGGCCTCTAGAGAGGTCACAAAGTTTTTTCATTATTTGACCTACTGACCTACTTTTTAAAGGCACGTGACTCATTTTCGAATTTGACCTAGATATCATCAAGATGAACATTCTGACCAATTTTCATTAAGATCCATTCACAAATATGGCCTCTAGAGATGTCACAAGGTTTTTCTATTTTTAGACCTACTGACCTAGTTTTTGACCGCACATGACCCTGTTTCGAATTTGACCTAGATATCATCAAGATGAACATTCACACCAACTTTCATACAGATCCCATGAAAAATATGGCCTTTAGAGAGGTCACAAGGTTTTTCTATTTTTTGACCTACTGACCTAGTTTTTGATGGCACGTGACCCACTTTCGAACCTGACCTAGATATCATCAAGATGAACATTCAGACCAAATTTCATACAGATCCCATGAAAAATATAGCCTCTAGAGAGGTCACAAGGTTTTTCTATTATTTGACCTACTGACCTAGTTTTTGAAGGCATGTGACCCACTTTCGAACCTGACCTAGATATCATCAAGGTGAACATTCTGACCAATTTTCATGAAGATCTCATGAAATATATGGCCTCTAGAGAGGTCACAAGGTTTTTCTATTTTTAGACCTACTGACCTAGTTTTTGACCGCACGTGACCCAGTTTAGAACTTGACCTAGATATCATCAAGATGAACATTCAGACCAACTTTCATACAGATCCCATGAAAAATATGGCCTTTAGAGAGGTCACAAGGTTTTTCTATTATTTGACCTACTGACCTAGTTTTTGACGGCACGTGACCCAGTTTCGAACTTGTCCTAGATATCATCAAGGTGAACGTTCTGACCAATTTTCATGAAGATCTTGTGAAATTTATGGCCTCTAGAGAGATCACAAGGTTTTTCTATTTTTAGAACTGCTGACCTACTTTTTGAAGGCACGTGACCCAGTTTCGAACTTGACCTAGATATCATCAAGGTGAACATTCTGACCAATTTTCATGAAGATCTTGTGAAATATATGGCCTCTAGAGAGGTCACAAGGTTTTTCTATTTTTAGACCTACTGACCTAGTTTTTGATGGCACGTAATCCAGTTTCGAACTTGACCTAGATATCATCAAGATGAACATTCCGACCAACTTTCATAAAGATCCCACAAAAAATGTGACCTCTAGAGTGGTCACAAGCAAAAGTTTACGGACGGACGGACGCACGGACGACGGACGCTGCGTGATCACAAAAGCTCACCTTGTCACTATGTGACAGGTGAGCTAAAAATACAACACCTGCATAAACTTCCCTGTATCAGAATGATTCTTCTTCAATTTTGGTACATTTCTGTAAATGTATGGAGTGATCGGCAGACAATGTAAAAGAATTTTGACTACATTTTAAAAATCTATTATCAACATCAGCATTGCATTTTGAAAATGACACATGAAGTTACAAAACATGCAATATAAATATGCAATAAATGTAAAATCATCTTTTTGTAAATTCATCTCATGAATGTCCATTTTTCTCTCTCCTTTAAGTGAAGCCAGTCCTGGCATACAAAAGTGGTCTTTTCTTTGATCAGCTATATAAATACAGTGTTAGTAAAATTCAATGACACTAAAGGGTAAGAGGTAGTTTTCCACTTACAGTAGTCGAAAAGCTATAGTTGTTTAACAGTATACATGTTCTAGTACCGTGCATTCCCTTGGAATGTTCACTAATTTTTCTAGTATTGTAACTACAGTGTGCTGTCATGTAACATTTTGTTTCAAATCTTGCCAACATGATATATACATGTCATTCTCCCAAAAAATTATGACAGTTTAAAATCCTAATTACTTACTCTAAGACTGTGTTTGAGGTGCTCTGTGCTTCCAGGAAATCTACCATTTATCTTTTTTAGTTCAAACTTAACGTATTAATTTATGCTGTATATGTTGAAACAAAAAATGAACTGTTTTTCGTTACCTTAGCCGTTTACTAGATATTCTATCTATAACCATTATAAGACTTTTAAGTAAATAACCATGACTACTCAGTCGGACAGTAACACAAATACAATTATTATGCCACTATAAGAGGCACTCTGCATCTTTCATGAACCAGTCATCTGTCAGGCGTGTATCTTGCTCTCTATTTTGCCTTCTTGTGTCATTTATCCTTTGTGACAACTATAGCATTCCGACTACTGTACTACAATATACCAGTATTTAATACTATTTATCCCACTGTTTTACCTGTGTTCATACTTATTTTTGGCACAAACGTGTAATGATGGTGATTGTCATGTCGTCCAGTGCCAGTGCTTAAAAAGCTTACATTGTCTTTTTCAAGCATCATTTTACTTGTCAAAACTGGAATTTTAACGTTAAACATTGATAGACAGAATACAATACATCATAATGTAACACAGTTGGTGGATAATTTCTATCTATTAAGTGTATTAATAATTCAGTAAGACAAGAGGGTCATAGTGGCCCTAAGTCGCCCACCTGACCTTGAATATTTGACCTTGAATAAACAAGTGACACACTGAATCATGTAAAGTAATATCTGTGTTTAGCATACAAAAACATAAAACAGGTCAAGTGCCTTCATTTGAATAAATTTGAGTGAGGACCTAACAATGATTCTACATATTAAGTTTGATGGAGATCCATCAAGCGGTTCAGGCGAAGAAGCTGTTTAAAGGTATTTCTACTTTTCTGTGTTCCCATTCACGTAAACATGTACGTGTTTCACGCACAGATTTCACATTCCACGTAATGAAAAAGTCTCACGAGGGTGAAATCGCGCACAGAAAAATAAAAAAAACATTATTTTCTGTAATCAATTTTCCTTAATATCACTGTCGTGTACTTTTGTTGTGGTCATTAATTAAAATATTAATTACAATGCGAATCAGGTTGTTTTTTTTCCACTTTTGGGGGAAGGGGTCAGTGCCCTTTGCCGGGGGAAAATTTTGATACGAACGAGCTGGAAGGAGAATTTTTGTGGCATGTTTTATTCCATATAGAATCTTGGATAGTGTGGTTATTTTAGCCACTGGTGGAGAATATACAACCATTTGGCTAATCCAACATCAAATATTTGATAAGGAGTACTTTTTTTCCTCCAAAATAATCATTTTCGCCAAAATTGAACTATTTTGCAAATCTGCAAAAAAATGACAAAAAGCGCAGACCCTGATAGATTTATTACAGAAATGACATGACAATTCTAGTCTAATTATTCAAAATTCATGAAATAGACAGACTAATTAATATTAATGACAATGTGCCAGAAACAAGTTCTAAAACAAGAGCATCGCCTTGCGGGTGCTGATGCTCATCTGATTTTTTTGTATAATAGAAAAAATTGTCCTACCCATGATTTTCTATGTCCAAAATTAAAAGGGCCATAACTCTTGCAAAAAGCAGGATGGAGTTATGTTTCTTGATGTACAGAGTCAGCTTATGATGGTGAACAACTGTTGCAAGTTTCAAAGCAATAGCTTTGATAGTTTAGGAGAAAAGTTTACCTAAACATAAAACTTAACCAATAAATCTGATATTTTTTATAAGTCCAAAAGGGGCCATAATTCTTGCAAAAAGCAGGATGGAGTTATGTTTCTTGCTGTACAGGGTCAGCTATTGATGGTGAACAAGTGTTGCAAGTTTCAAAGCAATACCTTTGATAGTTTAGGAGAAAAGCTGACCTAAACATAAAACTTAACCAGGCAACGCCGACGCCGACACTGACGCCGATCAAGTGATGACAAATAACTCATCATTTTTTTTCAAAAAATCAGATGAGCTGAAAATGAAAGTCATAGTTTTTTGACAAGCTGTCAATGGAAAATTCATGTTCTCGATTTCTCTTGATTTGCCAAGATGTCATGTCAAAAACAATTATGAACTGCGCAGACGGGGAAGTTCCTTTGAGACAGAAGGCTCAGATTTAACAGAATGTCAATTTTCTTAGACCCTTTAGCTGTTTTTTGTCTATCTTTTTCAGATAAGACTTCGCGTTGTGCGACATTTTGAAGGCATCGGCAAGACGCTTGACTATGAAAACAGAATGAATGCGGAAAGCGCTCATGTGACAGTACTCAGTATTGAATAAAACCCGTTGCCACACGGTACCAAATAAAACCCGGCGCCGCATTGGACATAAATTTCGCTCGATGTGCTGTCACATGTTTATCTGCAACAAAATGGTGCAGCAAAAAATTTCTGACATGTTAATTGTTTGGTACTGCGGGGCAACATCAAGCATGCCAGCTAGCAAAGTCTTAACCTGTTAACGTAAGTGTGAAACACTTGAAACTAGAGCATGCTTTTGAGAAAAATGCATGTCTCCCACAACTGCCTAAACATCTAGATTAGCATTTCTTCTCCATTATGTGTCTGAGTCAACCATGCACCAAGACCTGTATCACTGGTATCAGTATTTTTGGTAATTCAAGGGCCATAATTCCGAAGTGCCTGGGCCGATTAGGCTAGCTATCGGAGTTGGCCGAGGACTTATTGGCAAACACATTTTGTTCAAGTTTGGTGAAGATCGGATGAGAAATGTTTGACTTAAGAGTGTGGACAAGATTTGTGACAGACAGACACACATAGTGGCAGGTGGACACACACACACACAGACAGACAGGAGTAAATCAATATGTCTCCCATGACTTTGTGGGAGACATAATTACCTCTCTTTCATTGAAGTCTGGTCAGTGATGTCAAACACTTTTTAATACACATTATTGTAATAAACAACAAATAAAATACTATTATCTACTTAGAAAATTGTTTATTTCTTTTATTTGAGCACTTCAGTTTTGTCAACTTTTCATGTTACACACCCAGTTTTATTTGGCTGGAGATGAAAACACTCCTGGCCAAAAATTTTATGTAGTGGGAACACTGCTTTAAACTCCAGCAGCCCATAAAAGGGATCTGTATAAGTGCCCCAATTAGAACAAAAGTGAGAAAGAACCTAACAATGATGCAAACTTTAACAGAACAAATCTGATGAGGCTCCATCAACCTGTTCATGAGAAGAAGTTGTTAAAGGGTTTTTTTTTGTTAACATGTAGCAGCCCCTAAAAGGGACCAAGTGCCCCTATTTGAATAAAATTGTGAGAGGACCTTATATTTTATAATGATGCTTCAGACCAAGTTTGATGACGATTAATCATGCGGTTCATGAGAAAAAGTCAATTAAATGTTTTTCTATTTTCAGTTTTAGCGGCCCATAAAAGGTGCAAAGTGCCCTCATTTAACCAAATTTGAGTGAGGACCTTACAATGATTCTACAGACCAAGTTTGAAGAAGATCCATCAAGAGGTTCATAAGGAAAAGTCATATAAAGGTATTTCTATTTTTAGCTCTAGTGACCCCTAAAAAGGGCCAAGTGACCACATCTGAACAAAATTCAGACAGCCTCGAGGACCTTACACTGATGCTTAAAAGACCAAGTCTGATGATTACAGGGCTTAAGCTAGGCTAAGATTTTAGGGAGAAGTCACTTCTCCCTCAGGTAAGATTAGGGAGAAGTGGAGAGATTTTAGGGAGAAGTGGCGAGATTTTAGGGAAAACGTGGAAAGATTTTAGCACCATGACATGCAAGCTGAAAAAGAAACTAAATATGCTTTATATAACGTTACTATTTTTATTATTCCCAGTCTTTGTTTACAAAGTCTATTAATTTAAAGTAAATAACAAATTCACTGAAAATGTCAGTGATTCTGTTTTCTTATCATTTTTAACCTTGTGAATCTAATGTGATTAAACTGCAAATTCAAGTTTTTTTCACTCTTGCAATGGTTGTCCAAACCAAGAAAACCCTTTAAATATGAATACAATTAAAAAAAGTTAATTCCATATCAGCAAAAAAAATAAATAAATCAAGCTCCCAGTGCTAATGCACTCAAAGTCAGTCATATGTGAATTAAATACATGTCAATAGCAGTGACATCACTATGACATCACACGGAATACACATCTTCTTTGATCTGCCGGTGTCTCTTTGATACGCTGGTGTCGGCACACATTAAAAGAAACAGTTGTCAAACAGGTTTAACCCAGTTTCTGATGGCAGGTGTCAAAAACTTGCGTAAATTTCAGTCACAGAAAGTGTAAGTGATAATATTATGTTTCTAAAGTTTGGGTTTTGAAAAATACGAGTAAAATTAAGTGGATTTAAGGAAATTACTGGAGCCAAACACGGTAAGATACTTTCTAATGGTCAAAAAAAGAATGTGTAAGCTTATGTAATATAAATCCCTACTGCTTTGTTTATCAACAGTCAGTTTACAAGTGTCACCTTCGCACTTCTCCGTAATCTGAAGTAGGCGGAGCTTAAATTATGCTATCGTGTATTCCAGTCAAGTGTCAACAGGCCGATAGCGGATAACTTTTGAATAAAATCGGGCGACTTGAATTTCGCTTTGATGTTAGATTAGAGCGAAGTGGGGAGCTACAAAGCGACTGTTTCGCTCAAGTCGCTCCCTAGCTCAAGCCCTGGATTAGGTCCATCAAGTGGTTCATGAGAAAAAGTTGTTTAACTACTTAAAGGTATTTCTATTTTCAGCTCTTGTGGCCCTTAAAGGATTTGAAAAAATGAGAATTTAATTACAATTTACATGTGAAGTTAGGTATGTATCTGTTAGCGTGACAAGCTTTGTTGACAATCTTATTAGGAGACAGCTGCTCATCTTACACTACTTTTAAATGCAGTATCGAAGTTGACTATAGGCAGTACGCCAGTGTACAATATACTGACTAAAGGTTAGGTTTAACATAGGTATATGGTACTGTAGTGGCAGGGGCCAGTTACGTATTTGGTCCGGGTACGTTTTCTAAATAAAATCGACAGATGTACTTTAAAGGCATTTATATTCAACTGGTTATTTATGATGTTTATAGAACTAAGGACTCCTTCGTACGAGTAATTACTGTGTAAAATAAATATAATTATGCTTGTATCGATTTTCCTAGCTCCGTGTAAACAGCCTGGTCTAAAATCTTACCCGAGGTAACGGAAGTCAGACGAAATGGAAACGGTCATCCATCCATCCAGATTTAGCTCAAATTTGCGGGAAAAGTAAACGGTTATGAGACACTTTTCTTCCCAACATTATTTTCGTCTGGTCACACGCTTTAAAAATATACATAATTATTGTTTTAGGTCAGTCATTTGCAGATAATACAGTACAGGTCGCGCAAGTTGTACATTTCAGGCCATTTTTGCCTGAAAAATTAGGGTCCTGTAACTGGCATTTTACTCGTTTTTATAACAAAAACAATGGAATCGGCAGGCTGAAAATGTCACATGATGAAATGCTAAGTATGCCTATATGCAATACATCCGCTCAACACTTCCCTAGACTTTTTCAAAACTGGATTTTTACCGCACTAGTATCAGCACAGATTTGTGGAATTTTCAAATTTACTGTCCCTTGCCCCTTTACTGCTACCAATAATATCAGTACTGTCTTTAGAGCTAACCCTCATCTTATGAAACAGACAAAACCAGGATTATCCGACAATATGTGTAGATAGACGCTTCTTAACTACCACCTATTCACAATTAAGAAACGTGTTATTACGATTCTAAACGGAGGTAATTGTTAAGATTTTGTTTTGCTCCATGATAAAATCATACAGGACGTCTCACCTGGCCGGTTATACCGGTAATTAGTGCAACTCTTGGAACTCTGACGTCTTTGGTAGCCATCTTGTTTATCGACTGGTTTTGAAAAAAAAACTACACGAAAGTATTCTTTTCGTTAGGTACCTACATGCACTTTTCCAGTCCTAGTTCTCTTTCCCGAACAATCAATTAAGGTTAGGGGATACAAAGGAAGTAAATATTCTGTTATGTAGGAATAGATACGTGGTGGTAAAACCTCTTAACTCAAAGAAGTATAAAATAAAATTTATTTTTATAGCTCTTTGCTTAACTATAACTTTTATCAGTTTCTAGCTCTCTTTCCATTTTATAAATGATTTTCTTATTTCATTTCCTAATTTTACATTTGTACAGAATAGCTGCTTTTGGGTTCCACAGGTGAAACATGAGACACTATCATAGATGGTAGAAAAAAACCGCCTACATGACACTCATCAGATCCAAACTTGAGTATGGATGCACGGTATGGGCCCTCATTCGCAATGCGACAATTTTTAGTGAAACTGGATTAGAAAGCTGTATAAACGTTGTCTTAACATTTTTACAAAGTGTACAGTACAGTGTGAAAACACAATATTTTAAGTGTTTTAACTGTTTTCTTATCGGCGATAGTCTCCCGCCATTAAATTTAGGCACGACGCCATATTGGATTTTTCTATTCCATAATGTATTGGAGGACGTATCTTAGCGTTTTACTGTTGTTTTTAATTAAAAGTGAAGACACAGGAAACTGTTTTAACAACCAGGATGTAGGAATGGATCTTCTAAGTGGTTTTTTTAGTGGGGAACTTGGTCAGAAGTCGGTATTTGCGTCAGTGCATGAGCCCTGGATTAAACACTGGAACTTCTATGTTAACCTATCTCTAGGTGTTCGTAAATGCAGAAACTATAATGTAAGTCTCTTATTATTAATAGCTGGTGACATTGAGTTCAACCCTGGACCCAGAACAGGTTGTGGCATCTGTAATAAACTTGTAAAAAGGACAGACAAAGCAGTACAGTGCGATGACTGTAACAAATGGATTCATACCCGTTGTACAGACATAGATAATGCATCTTACTTATTATTGCAGAATTCAGATGAAAAATGGTTCTGCCCCAAATGCGTATCGCCTTGTGGTATCTGCAACAGACATGTCTCTGGGGATGACCCCGCCATTGAATGTGATTCATGTAAAAAGTGGATTCATTGTAAATGTGCATGCGCTAGCCATGAGGATTACATGATTATTCAAGCCACCAATTGTGCTTGGGCGTTCCCACACTATGAAACAAATAATTTATCAACTTCTTTATCAAGTACATTGTCAAATTTTGAATCTCGTAACTCTTTTGAAGTATTATCTGAGTCATGGAAACCTGTTACTATACAGAAACCGTGGATAAATAGTGATAAACTTGTTTTAGTATCTGTAAATATCAACGGATTAAGGGGGGAAAGCTTGAATTTTAATCTTTTTTAGACACTGAAAACCCAGACATTGTAGCAATACAAGAGACAAAAATTGATAGTAGTATTAATTCAAATGAGGTAATTCCTGATAGTTTAGGATACGACATCTACAGAAATGATAGGACCTTAAATGGGGGCGGCACTATGCTCCTCGTTAAGTCACACCTTAGTTCAGCGCCATTGAAGCTGGTCGAAAACGGTTCAGAATCCGTGCGGGCTAAATTAACCTTAAACGGTAAAGACCAATTTTTTGGTAGTTGGTACAGAGAGCCTGACGCGCCAGTAGATCATATGGACCTTTTTGAACAACAGATGGACAAAATTAAGTCATTGGTTAAATCAAATGTTACTCCCGGCATACATGTGCTTGGTGATTTTAACTTTAGAAAAATTGACTGGAAATGTAAACTCAATAAATTAACCTCTTCTAGTCTTGCCGATAGTGATGGCCAAACATTAGTTGATATACTACACGAACATAGTGCAGAACGACTTATTGAATTTCCTACTAGAGAAAGCAACACTTTGGATTTATTAATTACTACTCTACCTGGTCAAATTGAAAGTGTCAAATCCCTTGACAAACTAAGTGATCATGATATTATTACGGGAACGTTGAAATGTAACATTCCACAGAAAAACAACCAAAACGGACTTATTTCCAATACTCTAAAGGTGATTACGAATCCATGAGGAAGGAAACCCATAAGTTTGCTCAGGAACAGTATTTTTACGGATATCATAATAACAGAACTGTTGAAGAAAATTGGCAATTAATTAAAAAAATTTATATTGAAAATAGTGACATCCCACGTACCTAGTAAAGTTTCTAAAGTATCTAAATCGCTTCCATGGATTACTCGTGAAATAAGATGTATGGTGAAACGTAGAAATAAGACCCATGCAAATTTCAAAAAAACTGGTAATATCAGATTAAAAAATAAGTGGCAACTATTAAGGCGTCAGATAAAGGAATCGGTCAAATCCGCTCACGATAGCTATGTAAACAACTTGATAGGTGATATTAGACAGGATACTAAACCATTTTGGAAATATATAAACAGCCAAAAAAGTGACAAACAAGGAATCCCCCCTTTGAAAACTAAAAACGGTGAAACTGCAGAATCAGACCAAGCTAAGACAGAAGCCCTGAACAATCAGTTTACTAGTGTTTTTACTAGAACAGAATATTCTTCTTTGCCTTATGAGAAACCTTCAGTAGACAAAATGAATCATATTATTATTACAAATAAAGGCGTTGAAAAAATACTGGCAGGTCTAAATATTTCCAAAGCCATGGGCCCAGACGGCCTCCATCCAAGAGTATTAAAGGAACTTGCACCTAGTATTGCAGGTGTTTTAGCACATTTATTTCAAAAGTCAATTGACAGCGGTATAATCCCAAGTGACTGGAAATCTGCTAATATATGTCCTCTTTATAAGAAAAACGATAGGTCTCTACCAAGTAATTATAGACCGGTATCTCTTACGTGTATATGTTGTAAAATTCTGGAACATATAGTTTGCTCGAACCTAATGAGTCATTTTGATAAACATTCTGTTTTAAACAAAAATCAACACGCTTTCCGTAAACATCATAGTTGTGAAACCCAACTTGTCACAGTGATAAATGATTGGGCTACTTCAATCGACAATTCTAAACAAGTCGATATATTTATACTTGATTTCGAAAAAGCTTTCGACACCGTACCCTACGAACTGTTAAAATTAAAATTACACAAATACGGAATCCCAACGAACATTCTACAGTGGATAGACGCATTCTTAGTTAACAGAAACCAACGAGTTATAGTCAACGGGTCCAGTTCAGATTCTTCTACCGTACACTCAGGAGTGCCTCAAGGAACGGTGTTAGGACCAATTTTATTTTTAGTCCATATAAATGATATATCAAATGATATTTCTTCAAATATAAGGCTGTTTGCCGACGATTGTGTTTATTATAGGGAAATTAAAAACCAGCAGGACTGTTTGGACCTACAATCAGATATTAATAAACTTGGTAATTGGGCCAAATCCTGGGGTATGAGATTCCAACCTGCTAAATGTAATATGATGACGCTTTCTAGAAAGAAAAATATTGTTAAATATAACTACACTTTAGGTGGAATAAGTCTTGAATTTCTGACATCTATTAAATACCTAGGAGTACACATCACAAATGATTTAAACTGGAATAAACATATCAACGAAATCTGCAACAAAGCATATAGAACCATAGGATTACTAAAAAGGAATTTATCTATGTGTCCCCGTGAAGTTAAACTTCAAGCCTACAAAGGGTTAATTCGTCCAGTCTTGGAATATGCTAGTTCAGCTTGGGATCCACATCAGATGTATTTACAAGACAAGTTAGAAAACGTCCAAAAAAGATCAGCTAGATTTATTTCTTCCAACTACAGTTACGAACCTGGTTCTATGACGAAAATTTTAAGCGAACTGGAACTTACTCCGTTGATAGAAAGAAGAAAGCAAAACAGATTAATTCTTTTCTGCAAAGGACTCAGTTCTATGGCAAATCTTCCACTTGATAACCTGCAACGACCATCTCGTTTTACAAAGAATATGCATAGTGACCATTTCAACAGAATTTATGCAAGAACTAATACATTAAAATACAGCTTCATTCCAAATACAGTCTGTGACTGGGACTCTCTACCTCCGGATTTAATCAGTAAATACATGACAGCAACCAATCCAGTCTCCACATTTATATCAATTATATAATATATATATATATTTCATTTATATATGAATTCTAAAATATTAGCAACTTGACGCAGGCGCGGTGAGTAAATGTTTCATTATGTTTCACCGTAACCAATCAAGATCAAGATCAAGATCAAGACAACCAGTACCGAGTACAACTGTTAATGATTTGCTGGACCAAAATATTACTCCCCTTTACTGGTACAGTAGACACTGCCATGACATATAAATAGGGCTAAAATTCAGCCGTGTTTTTTTTTTCATTTTCAAAGTTTTGTTGTACAAAATTTATATCTCTTTGGTTTAATATTATACAATTTAATTGCTTGTATTACGAGTGTAAAAACCCTAAAAATGATAATATAGTAATACTGAATTATATATTTTTCTGGTGTTGTGACGCGCATCTAAAAATGTAAGCAATGAAATCATTCGTAAAAAACGGATAAATATCAAACAGGGAATGTCACGTTCCAAAAACGCAGCCTCCCCAGCACGCGGGCGCGCACACGACCAACACACACAAAGCAAAATCACCAACACACACTTTCACACAAAGCAGACACACTAGGACAAAACGAACAAATAAAGGAACAAAGTGGGGCACCGCCTCGGAACGGTCAGTGGCAAAACCACCACTGAGGATCTTAAACCGGTTTATGGTGCGCACCCAACCTCACTCTTACCCCCACCATGTTCCAAAGACACGGGACAGTGTAAATAAAAGGAATCCCCGCCAGCGGAATCTCTAACATACGTAATGGAAACAAAAAGGCATGGCATGTAAAACACAAAAATGTTCCTGTATAATTATATAAACAAGCAAACCTTAAGAACCAAAAACGTATGTACTCAATGCCTTTGCAGAAGACAGAGCATCAAGAGAAACACCCTTAAGGGCCCGACGAAACAGGCCAGAAGACAGATATCAAAACAGTTCAGTCCTGGTGGAATTTAAAAACTGCTTATCTTAGAGTCCTCCCCTCTTCCGTCAGACACAATTAAAAAGGGAAGCGTAGTGTCCAACTGTAAACGGGTTGAACACTGAACATGCGGTATGTCTCAAAACAGTTGGGTCGTAACCTCTTATAATAAACGTTTTATAATTTTACCAAATACAGTTGGAAAATTACCATGACCCAAGCTCTTACGAAGTTTGTAAACCACATCCCCATAAAAACGGGTTTTGAAATACCTTCTCGCAGAAGTGTTTTTAAATTAGTACTATTGAATTTTAAAACCAAATCAGAATTACGATAGTAAAATTTAGCAAAATATTTACGCAATTTGTAATAACAGAAGCCTTGTTGAAGAAGTTTATTTGCAATATATTGATTGCGTTCATTGATATTATGACTACACACTCTGGCAAACCGAATTAATTGAGAAATATATACCCCATAAGATGTAGCCTGAGGTACACCCCCATCCAAATGGGGAAAATTTACAATACTAAAATTAAAATCATCCCTCTTGTCATAAATTTTGGTGTGTATAATATTAAATTGTCATAAATAGAGAGATGTAAATCTAAAAATGAAGCATCAGTATCCGAATTGTTAGTGCTCCCTCGGATAATAGTATCCACCAATTGACCAAAAACGGATTCTGCAAAGGCATTGAGTACATGCGTTTTAGGTTCTTAAGGATTGCATTTTTATATTATATCTACAAGGGCATCTTTGTGTTTTACATTACGTACCTTCTGTTGCCTTTACGTATGTTAGGGTTTCACCTGGCGGGGATTACTTTTATTTACACTGTCTTGTGACTTTGGAACATGGTGGGGGTAAGAGTGAGGTTAGGTGCACCATAAACCGGTTTAAGCTCCCCAGTGGTGGTTTTGCTACTGACCGTTCCAAGGCGGTGCCCCATTGTGTTCCTGTATTTGTTTGTTTTGTCCTTTTGTGTTCATGTTTGTGTATGGTGTGCAAGAGTTGTTCGTGTGTGTCTTTGGGGAGGCTGCGTTTTTTGAACGTGGCTTTCCCTGTTGGATATTCTTCCTTGTTTTTTATCCATATCATCCAGATAGCGTGATGTATTATTAAATGCAGTTATAATGTCTGCCTGCATATCTGGAGAAAAGCTTAACATAAAATCTCTTTCATAACAATATAAAAACAAATCTGCGACAAGGGTGCACAATTTGTTCCCATGGGAATCTTCCGAGTACAGCCAAAGAATTTGACGAAACGCTTAGAGCAAAAAATAAATAGACTGAAAGCTTTCACTATGTGTTTAAAGATTGTGGTAAATATGTCACTTTGCCTGTAAAATATTGAAAACGTTTGATTTGCCAGGCGTTACCAAACGTGCCACCATTTTAAGATAACATGGTTAATAACCGTCATATTATTTGCTCGGAGGCAGGGATGACTGTTTGACAATATTCCTGCACGGAGGTTGCTGCTGCATGCTTCATCTCCAGGGAATTTGCTCGTTCATATGGTTCGCTGGTGGCAAGGGTAAACAAACGTAAACACATAACCCCAACTCCTAGGATTACAAATCCAGATAAGAAGGACGTGTCACTGACATTCTAAATGAAAATTGTATCATTGAAAAATTAGTATATATGTGCCTCTTACACTGATATTATTCCTGTGCAAAGAAATTTTTATTCAATGAAGAAACTTAGTTACTTGTTATTTAGCATTAATTTCGGGTAGATATTAAATTAATATTGTATGCAGAGATGTAGAAAGACAATAGAGACAGACCACTTCATTAGACAGGAAAACCTCATTAACAAATGGCAACAGTCATACACATTTTAAATAGTGAAACATATTTTTCAACCATACAGAAAAAATGTGCAGTCTTTCTTTGACACTGTCTTGCAGTTGTAGCATAAATATACATATGCATACGCGCACATTGATTTTCATATGTTTCTACAAACAGTTATTATTATTATTATTATTATTATTATTATTATTATAATACCATATTTAGTTATTCTTCTAGGCTATTATATAAATAAAAAACTGATAATAACTATCGATTACTATCTTATCCGTATACAGATATTGGTTGGAATGACAAAAAAATAAAAGTTATTAGAAGACCTTTTCTAAGCATAGAATACAACCAATAAAAATAATAGCAGACTCGATCTGAATGAGTCTGTTTATAAATGCGAGGTAATGAATAATATATCATCCCTATCACCGGCTCACTCAATAGTACGCCAATAAAACGACTTACATATTGCTAAATTAAAAGTTAGCATATCACTTTTGTATAAATGTAAGATGGCTATTTGTGCCTATTAAAATGATACTTATTCATGAGTAAAAGTAGTTTTTTTTCTTTCATTCAGTGTATCAATACGGATAATTGTTATTAAGTATCAAATTAGAGGCATAATTTATCTTAATTGTAAAAAAAGCTAAAACACAGAGGCAGTCCTCTTTAACACAAGTCCAGAGTAGGCTTCAAAATGTTTGTTTGCCCTACAGACCACAAAGGCAACAGTGTATATGTAATTATATTTTGTCTTAAATCAGAGCGACACACATTTTTAACTTGTGTCGTACGTTGATGTCTCCTATTTCAAAATTGCTTATCCTTTCAAATCTTCCAGTATTGTATGTTGTATTTTTATGACAATGTTTTTATCACCTACATACGCGCGACTTTTCCGACTTCGTCTGGGCATAAAATAGGATATGAATCGCTTCTAGACTTAAATTTGGTGAAACAGTAGGACTGGCGAAAAGCAATATGAATAATATTCATATAAGGAAACTGCAGCAATTCTGGGTAAAATGACGTCACTGTTTTTCTTCATACGGACATTGGATCAATGCACAAGAACTAAGATACTCATATTTATTAGGTTATTATGTAATATAAATCTTAAATCAAATTTCCACATGTAGTCATATTTACCATAATATAACCAGAAACACCGTATTTGGTAATGCCATTTATAAATAAGGAAAGACGTATGGCGTCATTGAGCTTTTCATTACAGTGATCATGTATATCAAGAATTACTATTTCGAGGGCTTGGTGCAAAACTATTGTAAGTGTATATAAATAAAGAACAAGATACAATAGTTTTGCGCCAAGCCCTCGATTTGTCTTCTGTTTGTAGTCCGATTTTCATATTTTTTTTTTGTCCATTTCAATGTTTCACAAAGCACTTTCTACTAAACAGAAATATTTTCAAATGTTGCATTTTCCTTGACTATGGACTACGCACACACAAAAAGAAATGACTGATCCGAACTACCAACTTCCGCGCAGGAATAGTCAAAAGCGTAGTACAATGTATATTGCATACCGTTTGTTGTCAATGTTCATTTTCAATTAGGTAGTTTCCGTCCATTTAAAAAAAAAGTATTAGTTTTTAAAATATTTTTGTATTTCAACAACAACAACAACAACATTTATTCAGCAATTAAGCATCTATAAATTCTTGTAGCCTAAACAGAGTTGACATGTAGCGAGACATATTTAATATTTAATATAATAATACAGATACTGAGAGAAGCTTTTCAATATTATTATTATTACATCAAGATATAATTCTGAAATGCAGTACGTTAAATGGAAAAAAAAAGTGTTGCTTCAAAAAATGAAACTAGCTTTCAATATCTTGTCTTAGTTTATTCGCAAAATAAATGAATTTTGACAGATTCAGCAATTCCCTCCTGCTTTCGGTAGACATCAGATTATCAAATTTATTGAGAGTGGGTCATCTACAGTAATACGGTTTTAAATGTTTTCTTCGTAATTTCTTTATACAACGGACATACAAGAAGAAAGTGATATTCATTTTCTGGAATATTAAGATTACAAAATTTACATTTTCTATAATTTCGATCCGTGTTGTTATATCTACCTCTTTGTATTTCCAAATTATGTGATGACAATCTAAATCTACTAAGAGCAATTTGAAACTTTTTATCTTCAATTATATTTAAATATTTTCCAAGATTAAAGGAATGTTTAAATCTACTGTAATTTTACATCGATCAGCTAGTCAAATTGAAAAAAGCTTTAACGGATGTCCGTTGGAACGGGCGGCGATTTGTCAATACCATTAATATGTGATATCAATTAATAACGGTAACTACCGATACATTTAGTCTTCATTACTATTGATTAATAAGTTTGAAATCAATAAAACATCCAATGTAATTTGCTTTAATCAATTTTAATTGGATTGCACTTGCGGGAATTTTTTAAGTCATAAAATTTGGGTAAACACAATCAGTTTTCTAAATTTTAATCATTGCGAATTGTTAATATTAGCATACCAAGCTTGATAATAATTTTCCAATATTCTCTGTTTAATAGTAGAAAAAGAAATACTGTTACTAGCTTGACTTATCCATATATCCGACAATCCCAGGTTTTCTGACATCATTTTTATTTAAATAGGCCCAGTTTGAACTATTATATGTAACATTATTGTTCGCATCATTACGCAGCATTTGATAAATTCTTTTTTGTAGTGAATTATAGCGTACCGTATTTATCTTTCTACAGATCATGGGAACCCTTCCTAGTTCTCCATACAAACCAATCAGATTGGTAGATTGGTTGTTTTATTAACGCATAGAAGTTTACGACAAAACTTGGTGTGAATGATTTCAATGTGTTTCCCCTCATTCATACCCCAAATTTCAGAGCAGTAGTTACGAACAGTAGCAACTAATGAATCAAACAATATACACCTTTCGTTCATTGAAAATTCGTTACTATTAAAAATTGTACAAAATTTGTGCATAGCCTTAAAAGCATGCTCTGCTTTGCATTTTTGTGTGCTATGCCAACTCCCATTTTTGAAGAAGTAAACCCCCAAACATTTAAATGACGATACAATCTCTGATTGTGTATTATATAAAGAAAAATCATACTGAATGTGTCTAGTACTTTTTTTTCAAAAATCATAACCTTAGTCTTCGCAGTATTGATCTTTAATCCCCATGTATTACAATATATTTCAACGCAACATCGATTGTAAAGTTTCTGGTGAAGTTGCAAAGAGCACTTGGTCATCTGCATACAGGATGAGAAATAATATTAAGTCTTCGTATGAAAATATTCCATCTAAGTCAAAGTTTATGTTATCAACGATATCATTCACGAACATCATGAACATCAAAGAAGAGCTAGGATCCCCCTGTTTTACGCCAAAATTTGAAACAATAGGTTCCGATATTAATTCATTAAAATGGTAAATGGAACTCTTTTTAAGCTCAATATTAGGTAGCCAAACTGCCCATAATTAATGCCCTACTTTGTTTGTAGATTTTTTTGTTTTGTTTTTGTTGGGTTTAACGTCGCACACACACACACTAATAGGTCATATGGCGACTTTCCAGTTTTGATGGTGGAAGAAGACCCAATAGAACCACCGACCTTCTGTAAGCCAGCTGGATGGCACATGAAGAATTCAACGCCCCGATTGAGGCTCGAACCGACATCGGTAAGAGAAAAGTGATTGTAAGTCCACTCGGCCACGGAGACCCCTTTGCTTATAGAAGTTCTTTATCATGGTAAATATAGTATGTCTTTTTTTCTAATCTTGTCATGCATGTGATAGATAGATATGTAATTCTTATAACTTTTCAGGTATGAATTAATTGTACTCGTTGACTAAAAATATGTCAGTCCTGCAGTAGTATATTGTTGATCGCGGCCGAGGCCGCGATCGTATTGAATAGGACAAGTATTTGCACGCTGGGGAAAATATTTCATGATGGATCTGTGAATTCTTTACTTATGGGTGAAACAGGTCTCATAAGCGTAAATACGACTAGCTTCTACTGATTATAAAAACATACCGTACGATTTGTTGTGAATTAACTGTTGTTGTACTTTTAGTAGTTCAACCGCCACCCTTGTTTAAGAGCAACATTTAAAAATCACGTTTTTTTCATCCTCAAGTAATAAGTAAGTAGACTCGCCCAGTTTAATCAATCTAGACGCATAATCTAACTATACGAGCGTCTATTTCACCCGATTTACATTCGGAACATTTTCACGCGTTTCGGGCTTTATCGTATGGGATTTTTGAACCGTCCAAAGATGTTGGAAATGTTTGTCTCATTGTTTATTTTTTTTAATAAAACTGTTACTGCTTTCATTGTTTACCACTTTTTTTCCACCCTTGCCCGAAAAAACAGTAATGAGTTTGTACACTGTTCAGACAGCTGTGCTCTGTTGAAATTTAACCAAACACAAGTTTACCTGCATAAACAGAAAGCATGATATGTCGCCATGCGCGGATCCAGTGGGGGGGGGGGGGGGGGGGGGTTAAAAAAGGAAAGAAGACAAGAAGGAAAGAAAATGTTTTTCGAAAAAGGCAACATTAGGACTGCATGTAAAGTATATGCGGCTGCTGCTACATACGACCCCGACATAATTCATATTATTTATCTGAAAGAAACTAAGAATTTTACCTTCAAGAAAGCTTGATTTTATCATTTTCCCAAATTTAACAAGTTAGTCCATAAAACTGTCCCAGAATGCAAAAAATGAAGTGCTAAATTTCAAAATGTCCAGGGTGGGGGTGGGGGGGGGGGGGGCAGGGGATCGGCCCCCCTCTGGGAAAATTGGCTGTGTCCGTGCATGGTCACTATACCTGTCCAGTACTGGACATTACGGTAAACGCTTCTTTCCTGCACAAATGACAATTTCGCAACTTCTGTCCGGTTTGTACAAATTTCTGGCCGCGATAAACCATTTGACTTGTTACAGTATTTGATTATTTATCTTCCTTACAACTTACCTACTACACTGATAAATGCAACCTATGCGCAGGAATGTTGTAAACAACCACCCCTGCCTCCAAGCAAATCACGTGTGACGATAATAAAACCATGTGATCCCATAATGGCGACACGCTTGGCAAATGCCTATAATCTTCAGGCAAATTGACATTTATGTCACAATCTTTAAGAACATGATGAAAGTATTCAATGTACTGATATTTTGCAGTATGCGATTCGTCAAATTCTTTGTCTGTACTCAAACTACTTTGTTTACACTGTTTTGTAGGTGCGCGTCTTAACACTAGTAGTTTTACTGCATTAGCTATTAGTACTTTTTGCCCGTTTTACTAGCAAAATATATAATATTTAACTATTGAGATATAAACCTTAATCAAAAAAAGAATAAGAAAAAAAAAGAAAACTGTAACTCGGCTGAAATTCAACCAAATTTATACGTGATAGAGTTTGCGATATATGGTTATACTTGCGTTTATTTACTACATATAAAACCAGTCTATATCTAAAATTAGACTATGGGATATCCCTTGCGATTAGTAAACATATTGTGACAGGTAGAAATTAATTTCATTGGCTGGTCTAGATGTATCAGCCAATGACGTTACAATAGGATTCTCCCAATTTGAAGTTGACAGGAAGGCACGACAGATGAATCTAGTACGATGGAGGGTGTACAAAGTTTTCTGTCAAGGCTAGATTTAGCTGAACATGCGGAAATGTTTATGACAAAAGGGTTCGATACAGAGGACGACCTTACTTACCTAGTAGAAGAAGATCTGGACTCCATGTACATCACTGATCACAAGGCCAGGCAAAAAATTCTGCAGGCCGGTGAGTTTTATTTTATTTTCTATGGTCAAAAATACTTCCATGTTTAGAAAAGCTTTCTGTATCAGGTCATTTAAATTTTTAGAAATATTTGAGCTATTGATCATCGAGTCTATACGTTATTCGCTATTCGTTAAAGGCACACGGTGTCTTTTGAAGATGTGCTGCACAAATTAAGACATTCAAATGAAGTACCCAGGTAAACCCGTGTAACTATCAATCGTCTATATTTTATAGTTTTAACATGTTGTTTTGAAGAAATCAGAATGTTTGATTGCACTTTTATTGGTTTGCTTGAATATTGTTGCAAACTTGAATTTTTTATTATCTCCCTTTAGAAGACTGGTTATGCTTTTCTATACCTTTTTTTAACACAAAAGAACTTGGAGTGGCGATTTGCCTAATGATCTGTGCACAGGAGCCTGAAATTCTATCCAAAAGCCACGAAAAGTCTGTATATGAAAAAAGACCCCCCTTCTATATAATAAAAAATAGAAGGTTTTTTTTTTCATATACAGACTTTTCGTGGCTTTTGGATAGAATTTCAGGCTCCTGTGATCTGTGCATCTGAGTGAAATTCTTTTTAACAACGTCTGTTTGGTCAGAAAATTCAGCTGGTTCTAAACTTAAAGTTATGTAGAATTTCTAATAAACTTGAATGAGGAAAAAATGAACACAAAGAAATTAGGATGGCAAACTTTCATCTTGCCACTGAGTTTAGACCTCTTGTCCTCTCATCAATGAGATTAATGTAGATCTACAGCCAATTCTGTCCTAAATCTGTGACTCTGCATAAGTATCACCAAGTTTATTTTAGACATTATATATGAGCCGCGCCATGAGAAAACCAACATAGCCACGGTGCATTTGCGACCAGCATGGATCCAGACCAGCCTGCGCATCCATGCTGTTCGCTTTCAGCCTATTGCAATTAGAGAAACCGTTAGCGAACAGCATGGATCCTGACCAGACTGCGCGGATGCGCAGGTTGGTCTGGATCCATGCTGGTCGCAAATGCACTATGTTGGTTTTCTCATGGCATGGCTCATATAAGTTGAGCACCCGGCGGAGCAAATATTTTCCTTCATCCCGTGATCAAAGACATATCGTCAGCAGACCTCTATTCACGTGAGAAAGTTGTACGTTAAAAGAGAGGATGTTGTTTTGCCTTATAGCACTATAAACCAGCTGATCGCAAATGCACTGAAACTAAGATTAATGCTATCTAAAAGGGTGCTAAAGTGAATACACTGTATGGAAAAATAACTGAAATACGTTTCAGTACTGCATTTCAATGTTTTAACAAGGAGAACTTAAATCTATCGGTGCTTGCAGTTTTGAAAGATTGATTTTTTTAGCTTAACTGTCGAAGCTAGCAGTTTTCAAAGATTGATTTATTACTAAATTATTAGCGGAGAAAGGAAAAAATCTACATATTCAAGAATCTGATGAGAGGAAATGAGATAAGATCAATCAGTGACATCGATTTATAATTAACAGGTCTTTGGCACAGTTGTCTTCAAGTCTCAGAAAACAGGTGAAAATCGATTATAACTTTTCATTTGATAAAGAATTACGTTGACACGAAGGCGGAGAAAGCTGGCGCTTTAGAAACCATAGCTTATTTCTTTCCTATTTATGGTCGCTTTTTAACTACTTTTGACATTAAAAGTTCACATAGGAGCATAAATAAGAGATGGACGGACTCTAAGACAAAAAAAATGTTATGGAGGACATTTTCAACCAGTCCTGCAATATTCAAAGGGAAATCACTGGCCGAATGGTTAAAAAGGTCGCATATTACTCATAGCTGTCAGTTCGGGCCTCGCTCAGCTAGGATGGCATGCGAATAAACTTCTGAGAAGAAAGCCGTCGATCCGACTTTCCGAAGCCGGAGGTCGATGGTTTTATATAATATAGCCTTCAAGCCTGGAATAATATAGCGAAGGAGCACATAGAACTATCCTCAGTCAAACAGACATCTTAAAAAATCTACTTTCGGAGGCCCGGAAAAAATCCGAGTAGTACCTCAACAAGTCGGTCTGTGTAATAACGCCTAAATGCTATGAAATATTAATACTTATAAAAGTCTTAACATAATATTGTCTTGTTTTGTTTGGTTAAGAGTCACACTGACAAAATTTAGGTCATATAACGACTTTTCGAACCTTCAAGACGTGGGAGGAAAATCCATGCTGCCCTGCCAGGCATTATTTCATCATGGGGATGGGGATGGGGATGAACCTGGGTAGTACCACCAACCTTCCTTAAGCCAGCTGGATGGCTTCCTCACATAAAAACTTTTACACCTTAAGCGAGGTAAGCAATCGGCCATGGAGGCCCTGTCAGAATATTGATATGGACCCTGTCGTCTCCCCAAAACCCTAACCCCGACGATAATTTACACATTTCGTCCACGAAATATTGCAAAATAAACCAAACATTTATTTTCCAATCCTACAAACTTTTGGTTCGACAAAATTATTGACTTATTAGAAAATCTATGGTACCAAATCGATGGCTCAGAAATATCCCTATGACAGATGACATACGGAATTGTTTGCAATGGAATTTTACATCGATCAGCTAGTCAAATTGAAAAAAGCTTTAACGGATGTCCGTTGGAACGGGCGGCGATTTGTCAATACCATTAATATGTGATATCAATTAATAACGGTAACTACCGATACATTTAGTCTTCATTACTATTGATTAATAAGTTTGAAATCAATAAAACATCCAATGTAATTTGCTTTAATCAATTTTAATTGGTTTGCACTTGCGGGAATTTTTTAAGTCATAAAATTTGGGTAAACACAATCAGTTTTCTAAATTTTAAGCAAGGCCCCGGCTTCAGGTCATAGAAACGCTACCGAGGCTTATTGGCGGATGGCGAATGCCACGAAGAACACGACTCATATTCGTCAAAGTTAAAAAGCTGAATCCCCTGGGATATTTAGACCTAGTCTTCTGTTTGATCAGTTAGTCTGAAAAGTACGGTGTTCCGTTTGGACAATCGTGACTTTTTATTTAATACTAAACCGCGATGCACGATGGTACGATGACGAAAACGCGATGGCACGATGATGAAACAACGATGGTACGATGGTGAAAACGCGATGGCACGATGATGAAATCGCGATGGTACGATGGTGAAATGTCGATGTAATATCGCGTTTTCATCATCGTACCATCGCGTTTTCACCATCGTATCATCGTACCATCGCGTTTTCATCATCGTACCATCGCGTTTTCACCATCGTGTCATCGCGTTTTCATCATCGTACCATCGCGTTATCACCATCGTACCATTGCGTTATCACCATCGTACCATCGCATTTTCACCATCGTATCATCGCCTTCCGGTGGTCATACGCAGTGGTACAGAATATGTGTTAGTAAAATACAGGCTTGATACAATCTCATTTTCACATTGCACTATGTACTTTCTACATCCCAACAAGAATAAGCTGTGTTTTGAATAATACCATGTGACTATTACACCTAGCTTTTTATTTACTTCCCTGTGTACATAAAATACAAAGGACGTGGCCTTGAAGATTTTACAGTTTTAATGAACTGAGCACTGAACATTTTGTAAAACATTTTGAAAAACAGCAGAATCTAAATGGTAAATTTCGTCTTACAAAATACATTGAGATACATTCATCTATTGTTGACAAAAATACAAGTGTACGGGACTACGCATTTCTAACCGGAAGGCGATGGTACGATGGTGAAAACGCGATGGTACGATGGTGAAAATGCGATGGCACGATGGTGAAACCACGATGGTACGATGATGATAACGCGATGGCACGATGGTGAAAACGCGATGGTACGATGGTGAAACCACGATGGTACGATGATGATAACGCGATGGCACGATGGTGAAAACGCGATGGTACGATGGTGAAAATGCGATGGCACGATGATGAAAACGCGATGGCACGATGGTGCGATGGTTAAAACGCGATGGTACGATGATGAAAACGCGACATTACATCGACATTTCACCATCGTACCATCGCGATTTCATCATCGTGGCATCGCGTTTTTACCATCGTACCATCGTTGTTTCATCATCGTGCCATCGCGCCATCGCGTTTTCGTCATCGTACCATCGTGCATCGCGGTTTAATATTAAATGAAAAGTCACGATTGTCCAAACGGAACACCGTAGAAAAGTAATAAAACTACATGTCAGCATTATTTAAGCTAGTATATAACAGACACGGTACACGGACTACGGCTATATCACCACATCAATCCCTTTTTTACGTGACTAACACTTTTTGGAGATTTTCGATATACTTTTATACTACGTACACGTTTTTTTTTCAATACAAAGTCAACATAATTCATGGATCATCATACCTTTACTCTTTATTTGCAATTATTCAAAATTAAACTATGCTCTAATTTTCGAAAAAGTTTGACGTAAAACTTGAAGTGTGCCGCTTTAAAGCAAGACCTCATTATTCAATATTAGCTGATTTGTTACAATATAACAGCAAGCGACTCGTGTTCAGGTGACAACTCGGGTACATCTACCTGCTAAATAATTTCTGTGACACTTGTCTGAAACGCATGTCGTCGACAATAAAATATCAGCCGTAACATTTTTATCTGATTTTGCATTAATTGTTAATAACACTTGAAAGGATAAAAATTGATCAGTTTGTAAATTTGCGCGGTTGTTAAATTAGCAATCAATGAAACCGATCAATTATTTACAGTAGTAAGGCTCTGATGAAAGGTACCATTTGTCGGTGCTAACAGCATTGTTATAGATAGGCAATACAAGCCACTGGGATAACGATTAAAATTGTTACAGACTGCATGGCTTCGCAAGAGGAAGGTTCAGACCTCACTGAGGGCTAGAGTTTTCAAACAATATTACTAACAGTCTTTCAGATCTATGTGACTTTAAATTGAGGTCCCGGGCAAGGTGTTTTACACCCTACATGATAAAAATGCAGGGGAAATTTCCGGCATTGGAACATCCTCTCTGTAATTCTGCACTACCCACAAAACCTTACTAACTAGCTCGTATTACCATTTAGGTCACAGATAAAGAGATAATTTTAAGTTGCTTTAAAAGTGACTTAATTGCCGAGGCATATATGCAGTCAGTAGATATGCTTGCACAAGAACACTGAAGGGTGTGTTTTTGAATAATTGATCTGTCGTGCTGGTGATTTTATAAGTCCCACCGACTAACTGACATTCACACTAAGTCTTGTTTAATGTTAGGAAGCTGTCAGCACATATTGTTAAAATGTTAATCTTGACGAATACAAGAGCTGTAAAAATGACACTCGGGGAATTCTCTGGTAAAAAGGCGTTAGACCCAATAAGAACTAGAAAAATCAACAACACTCCGAGGTCACAGTAACTAACTGGATATGTAATTTGCGAAATCTTATGTTACATACAATGTACTGTTAGAGACGTTTTCGCGTTTATGTTTCGCGTTATTATACTCTGGTTGTGCACACTCATTGTTCATAATATTTACAGCACCCCACTACAAGCCGAGTAAAGAATACATTTTGTACGACTGGTTGAGAGGGAAAGGACTGGACCATTATTTCGTGAGTTTCATACAAAGTGAACTCGTTGACCTTGTTGATATTGCTAGACTGAACCTTCCAGACGAGCAGCTGTATGACGAACTAGAAATTACTCTGCCAGGACACAAAAGAAGGCTTGAGAGAGCAGGTCTGTATATATACACTTTGAATAAGATTGTTTATAAGTTATACATTTTATTGATGTACACGAGGTTAAGTTGGTATATGGTGATATATTGGAGTATGCATGTTGTATTTATATTTCCTGAAGGATCCTAATTCCCTACCATATCACGTACTTAAAATTAAGATTGAAATACAGCTGAATTATAAAAGTCGAAAACTAAGGTGGATAATTAGATTTCCGATATGAGGGAACACTGCAATCTGTTTGAAATAGGCCTTAGTAAAATTGTGTACTTCAGTCAAATAGGGAAGAATGAAAAGGAGCTTGTATTTCTAGTTCTGAACTGATTGCATTTAACAATATATGAGCCGTGCCATGAGAAAACCAACATAGTGGGTTTGCGACCAGCATGGATCCTGACCAGACTGCGCTTTTTGAGATTTTCCCATGGCACGGCTCATATCGCTATTGCTTTTGTTGTAAAGGTATATAAATGATACTATGATAACACATACAGAAGGATTTCGTTACGAGTAACACATACCTATTTACCATCCTTGTATTTTAAAGTCTTATTGGACATGCGTAATACAAGTTCATATATTTCAGTTCGTAGTTTGGCAAAGAAACATAAAACTTCATTACCGTCATTCGTCAAGTGTTCAGCTGATACTGGAAAACCGGAAGCTGGAGAAATTACACCAGTTTCCTCACTAGAAAATGAACTTCCGGTAGCGTACGGAAGATGGGGTAAACCTCGCTGCCTAGTGGATGCAAAATACGACTTTCTCATCCTTGATGCAACAGTGGTATCTACAAATGATCCTAGAGATAGGGTGCATATAGGTAAGGCCGAATCATTCTTAATGTAGATCACGCCATTACAAATTGTCACTTTGTTCCTCACACCTAGGTAACATTTAGTCACGTACAACTGCTTTTTGAAGAACGATATATTTCTCCATTGGTGCACTTGAGCGGCCAGAGTTCGTATTATTCAGTTGCCATATTCTAATAACTGCATGAAACTTTTCAGTTAGATTTACGATACAATACAATATTTATACGATACAGTGATTTTAAATGATGTTAATGTGTACTGCTGTATTGAAGGACAAGGATAGTTCGGGAAGCCCATGCAGTCTTGACTCGGTAATACTTAATTCTTCATAATTGCAGAATTCATGGTAGACTCTGGAAGTGACGTGGTAACTTTACGACAGGAAGTGCTAGATACCATGGACCTTGAACTGATTGGTCCAATAAATAGCAAAGGGGTGCATGGATCAAAGGTCAAAAATTTGTACAGAGCAAATATACTGATTGGAAATCAGGCCATTGAAATTGAGGTAAAATGCACAGCTATACTGTATACACCTTCTGCAAAACATTATAATCTTAGTCTTTACAATTCGAGAGGTGAATTCGAAAGAAGATTAAGTGCTTCTTTTTGTAAATGCACCTAGATCTATTTTGCATTCACCTCTCGAAATGAATTAAGAAAAACTAATCTTACATGCAAGTAATATTAAAATTTTCCAAACAGCCAGGACCGGTAAAAACATTGGCTTTCAGAGTTTACTTAAATTTTATTTATATACAAATGACTCCAACTGAAATACATGTATTAAATGATTACGTTTGTTTTAATTTAGGCTTTTTAAATCTCCACATTTATTTACAGGTTATGGGAGAATCCTACGATTCTATTGGCAGTAGAGTTATACGACACTTCCGTCATTATATAAATGGAACAAGCCATATTTGGTTAAGGGGGGACTTTATAGATCCAACATTACCTCATAAAACAAACATTTCGGAAAAAGAGGACATTACAACACCTGTTCCCCTACTCAGGTTAAAACGCCCTTTTCCCCCCAGCCCAAAAAACCGTCCCAAGTAGGGGGGAAAAAACTCATATGCCCCCGCCCCATCCCGAAATATTGTTTGGTCCTGAAAAAAGGTGCAGAGGGAATTAGTGGTTGGAACAAGAACAGAAAAAAGTTCAAAAATTTAAAAAAGGACTTTTTTTAAGGAAAGAGGCTAAAAAAGAGTTTCAAAACCTGAAGAAAAATTATTACAAAAATTTTTGGGGAAGGGGAAAATTTGTTTTTTAAATTTTGAAAAAAGGGGATGGAGTAGTTACAGTTGAAGTAGTGATAAAGACAAAGCTGATAAAATGTAAAATTTTTGTAAAGAAGTAAAATTCATTAAAATCCGCCAATTTTGACCCCAAAATAGGAAACGTCTGCCAGTAAAACCGGCAGGAGTTTAAACCCAGAAAAAGGCGTTGTTCAAATGAATGGACAGTGACGAAAAAAAGAAGGAAGAAATTTTTGCAGAGTGTTTCCCCTTGTTATGAAAATTTTCTGTCAATAAATGAGAGCTTGTAATAGGAAAACGGGTGGGGACCCCTTAAGAACGTGCAAAACAAAAAAGGGTTTTTACTATGGGTTCAGGTGAAAATGGATCCCTGGAATAAGCTGAAACACCGTCCCTTTAATTTTGGCTTGTAGATCCATTGCAGAACGAGAGATAGTATTTTTGCCAAAGAAATGGGCATTTTAATTTGTAAAAATTTTTTTAAATGTATGAAAAATTATTTATAAGAATAAGAATCGAGGTTTGTTTTTTTAAATTTATTTAGTATTTTTTTAAATTCATATTTAGATGGTTCAGAAAAAATTTTTGTTGTGTTTGTAAAAGTTTTATGGGTTTAAAATTTTGTTTGAACCCAATACTTTAAGACAAATTTTTGGAAATTTTTAAAAAGTTAGTATTTTTTGGAAAAATTTAAATATAGGGATTTTTTGTTTGTATCCAAAGGCCCTAAATATTTAAAAACGGGTGCCTAGTCCAATATTTTTATGGTGACGAAACCTTTTTTAGTGTGCCCCGGTTAAATTTTATTTTTGTATTCCCTGAAAGGTTTTTTTAAAAGGGGTTTCCCCCAAATTATTCCCCTTTTTAGTCGTTTTATGAATTTAGGTGAGCTGTACTATCGCCCGACTTTCCCGGCCCAAATTTTTTGGGTTTAAAGAGTGGTGCTTTTGCATTTTTTTTTTGTTTTTATACTTGGTGGTTTAAAGTGCTCAAAAAAAGCGGGGGAAAACGTTGGCATTTTTGGGGGATGAATTTAAAAAATATACAATTTTAACCAAACTGTTGACTACCATATTAAATACGGAAACCCAAAAAGAAAAAAATTCTAACTAGCATGGTCCGAAAATTTATGGGGTTTGGCGAATATTTCGCCCCGAATTCCTTTTGGGAAAAAAATCCCTCAAACTTTTTAAAGAGCAAAAATTTCCCCCTTATGTTGTAGTACTTTTTTAGTTTTAAAAATAAAAAAAACCCCACTTTGAAGGCAGCCCCGTTGAAAAAATTCCCTCCCCGTGGAAACCCAAATAATACAAAAAATGAAATTTGAGTAGGTTTCGTCGGATCCCTTTACTGTGCGTTTAACCCCCAAAATCGGAAGTTCACCCCGATCATGGCTAAGCCCTTAAATGGTCCCCTTTCATTTTTTTACGTTTATGTCCCGGGGGAAAGGGGACCCTTGTTTCTCACCCTGTTTTTTTAAACCCCGATAATGAGCAAAAAGAGGGGCAATGTTAGTTTTATAAAGGTGATGCGTGTTATATTTGATCCGGCTTTAAAAGTTCTTTTGAAAAATTAAATTACTCCCCTGAAAACCACAAACCGTGATGGGGTGGCCCAAAAATATCTTAAAACCCAGGAAACCCTTCTTTCTGGCCCTTTTAAAAATTCATGGAAAAATTTTAAAACCCGATTGCCCCTTTTGCAAATTTAACTCCCAAATTTTTTAAAAGATCTTAAACAAAAAACCCGGGCCCCTTTCGCATTCTGAAAACTCGCCTATTTGAAGACATAAAAAGGGGACATGTTGTGGGGCACTTATTTTAACAAAGGGTTTTTTCCGTTTTGTCGCCCAAAAATGGCAGACGAAAAAAAAGTTAAACACTAAAAATTTACGGGTTTCCCTAGAAGTTTGCCCCTTTTTCTAAACTTTTAATGATTTTGTTTTTTTAAAATAAATTTAAACCCCCTTTTTTTTTTTATGGTAAAAAAATAGTTTTTTGTGGGAATAAAGCCCTCTGACCCTTAGAAATGCCCGAGTAACGTTTTTAAAATAAGTTGATTTTATATGCCATGAAAAAATACCCGGATTTGTGGTGCCCAACCCAAAATGGGACCACCCGAGCCCCCGTATTCACGGGTGTTTCGTTCCGGACCCCCCCCCCAAATGGGTGTGGCGGAAATTGTGGGAGTGGGGCTCCATAAAAAATGGCCCCCTTTTTCATTGGTTTTTGAGTCTTCCTGCATCTTTAATTTTAAAAAACCCCTGCTTTTTTTAAACGTGTTAGTTCTTTTACTGAAAAGGGGCCCGGAGCGTAAAGGTCCCAATTTTGGGTTTTTTTTTGGTCAATCAAATTGAAATTTCCCTTTAATTGCTTTTGAATCAAAAGTCGAGGGAAATTTTTTAAGCACCCCTACGCTGGATGTAATGACTGTTTAGAAACCCAAAATTTTTAAAATTTTGTAAAAATCATGGTGATTTAATAAAAATTTTTAAAACCAGGGTTTAAAAAAAAGGGAAAAACCCTTTGTTGAAATTTGAATGTTTTTAATTGTTTTTTGGATAGGGCTTTTTAAAAATAGAAAAGCAAAAACCCGGATTTCAGCAAGATTTTTAACATTTTGCTTTTCAAATTCATGTGGGGTTTTCATAAATTTGAAATGTCTACCCAATTTAAAGAAAAACGCGGGCCGAAAATTTCAAATTTTTAAAAATCGACCATGCCCAACTGCTAAAACCCAGTTAGTTTTGTTACCGTTTTTCCTTTATTTTTTATTTGCCGTCATTTCACCCCAGAAAATTTGTCCCAATTTGAATTTTTAAAGGAGGTTTAAATTTTTTGAACGAAATGCAAAAAAGTGTTTTTTTCAAAATTTTTAAAAAAGAAACAGTTTAAAATGAAAACCCGTGGAAAAAAGGGGGGATGGTACTTTGAACCCCGGGATTGCTAAAACAGCCCAATACCCCGGGTTTATTAATTTTGTTCAGTATACCCGTTGGGTTATTTGCCCCAGAAGTGAAAAAAATTAAAACCCGCCCCTTTTTGGGTAAATAAGCTGACTTTTTTTGATATAAAAAATAGTTAATGTTTTTTTTTAAATTTACTTTTGGGTTTTTCCCAAATTTTTCCATTTTTTTGGGGTAAAAATTTTTATTAAATATTAAATTATCCTTTTAAAGAAAATTTTAAAAATTTTCCCCCAATTTTTTGTTTTGGGTTGGGTTATATGAAATTTTTAAAATGAAAAAATGTCAAGGGAAAACGTTTTTAAAGTTTTTTAATTATTAAAACGTGGTTATAAGGGAGTAGTTGACGGGCTTAAAAAAGTCCCCAACCCTTTTAAAAAACACCTTTAATCTCCCGAATACCCCCGCTTGTAATAGCGTGAAATGGTGTAAAAATGATTTTAGGGAAAAATAGTTTTACCCCTGTGACGCCCCTTCTTTTTCAAAAAATTTAATTAAAAAAGTCCTTCCCTTTTGTTAAACGCTCCACCCAAAGTAAGTGAATTTTTCCCCTTTGCCCGTCCAGAAGAAAGAGGAGGTAAAAACCGCGTAAAAAAGGGATTTGAATGCCCCCCCCCCCCCTTTGCTAGCCCCCCAATCCTATGCGGCATATACCCAAATTCCCCAGTATTTTGTTGGGACAATATTGCCGTCCATTTATTTCGGGAAAAAATAATTTTGACTCCTACTTTGTCCGTTTTTTTTAGCGTTTTTTAAAGTTGGGATTGTTTGTTTTCCCCATGTAGAAAATTCTATTATTTTTTCTATTTCTTATTTTTTTTCATTTTTTTGGGTTTTGGACATAAGAACTTTGCGACGTTAGTCAGTTGTTTTTATAGCCCCCTTTTTTTGCCCTCTTTTTTCTTTCCAAAATTATCTTTCCGAAGGTTTTTCCATTTTTCGCCTTTACAAACGTGGTTTTATCAACGCAAAGATTGACTTCCCAAAACCTTTTGTAAAAAAAATTTTTGGATTTGAAAAATGTCCTTGAGGTTTGGTTTCCCAAACCCCGAAATGGTAAAAGTGTTTTATCCGTGGTGGAGGGCGAGTTCGCCTTTTGAATTTTTCCCTTCCCGTTCAGGCCCATTGGCCATTAAAGGCGTGATTTGGCCCCAAAAATTTTTAACTTTGGGGGGCCCTTAAAATTCGATCCCCCGAATGCCTTCGAATTCGCTCCCGCCCCCCCTTTGGCCCCCCAAAAGAGCCCTTTAAGCTTCGACCCCGGGAACGCTTGGACTTAAAATTTAGCCGCCAAGCCTTTCAACTCCAGCGACTTTGGAAAAATTCGAATCAAAACGCCTTTGGGAAATTTCGATCTAAAAAACGCCATTGGCCTTTCGCTTTCAGCCCCGGCCTTTTCCCCCAAAGGGTTTCCCAGAGGGGACATTCGATTTTTGATAAGTGGGCCCCTGTTCCATTTCCGGAAAAATTCGTTTCCCGATAAAGAACGCTTTTGGGCCCTTCGATCCCGGGAAGGGCCTTTGGGGCTTTGGTTTTCCCCAAAACCAAATTTGGGCCCAGGGAAACCCAGAAGGGCCTTGGGCTTTCGATAAGAACGCTTTGGACTTGGCATTAAAACGAAATTGAACTTTCGTTTTCCAAAAAGACATTGGACATTCGATCCCGATGGACATTGGCTTTCGTTTCCCGAAATTCGAAAAGCCCGACGTTGGCCCTTCGTTTCAGAAAAACTTTGGGGACTTTTAAAACCCGGGAAGACTTTTTGGGCATTCGATTTGGGGAACGACTTTGGGAAAAACAAAACCCCCGCCCCCCCTTGGGGACATTCGTTTCAAAAACGTTTTGGCCTTCCGTTTCCCGAACAAAACTTTGGGAAATTTCCCAAACCCCGGGACGCCCTTGACAACGGTTTCCCGACTTAAGACATTCGTTTCTGAACCCCTTCGACATTCGTCTGGAAGGGAAAATTCCCCCCCTTTCCCCGATTTCAAAAACGATTTGGGGGACATTCGATTTCCCGGAAGGGCCCATTCGCCCTTTGAAAACCGATTGAATTGGCCCAAATTTTTTTCCCAAAAGACTTTACAAGCACCGGGCCCGACATTAAAATTCGATTTCAGAACGAAGCCATTGTCCCAAAAACGCGGGCCATTCTTTTCCGCCGCCTTGGGCCCCATTCAATTTCAGAACGCCCTTCCCCAAATTTCCACAAAACCGAAAATTGGGGAATTCGCTCTGAAAAAATTGAACATTCGTTTCCGCCCGCTTCGACATTCGTCCCAGATCGATTTTGGGAAATTTCGTTTTTCCCCCCGACATTGGACATTAGATCCCAAAAACGACATTGGCCTTTTCGTTTTCCCAGCCCCGACTTGGACATTCAAACCCCCCGGGGCCCTTGGCCTTTGTCCCCCCACCCCGGGGAGTTAAAATCCCGTAACTTTTTGTTTTTCGAACTAAAAAACGACATTTAGATTTTTTTTATATTTTAAATCAGTTTTGGTGATAGTTGCAATTAAATTAAAATTAGGGCATACGTATCGTATGTACGTTTTTCATTCAATAACAACCCCAGGCGGAGGCTTGCTGTAGTAGCTGTATTTTTAGTTCTTTCTTTGTTCTTTATCTTTTTTGTCTTAATAGTAGAGTTTATTTCAAATATGTCAATAATGTGACAATATGCATGCCAATATCTCCCAGGTGGGATACTAAACGGTATACGTTTCTAAGTCTTCTCCCTCGGGCACATTTATAAGACCATTTATGAGTTAAATGGACAACATGCTGGGACAGATTTTCAAGTCGATTTGATTTGACAACAGAAGTGGGGTTTTCATTTAGTGTACCAAATGAGCAGCAATAAAATAAGTTGGGCGGTGCAACAATTATCCGTCGGCTGATGATTTACGTAAGAAATAGGTATGTAATTAAGAAATGAACCGGTTTGCGATCAAAGATGCTCAGCGTATTGGTAAGTGCGATTGCCCCTGAACATGGCATGCAAACAACTGTGGGTTCGAACCCCAACAGAATTTCTTTTTATTGTATTATGAATCAGAATTCAAAAAGTACGTAACATATTTTATTGCCTGGACTTCAATATTTACTGCTTTGAATTATTTTGCTTCATTTTCCCCATTCGTGCCCACCCGCTTTGCGTAGTAGGGAGAGCGTTTGTCTATGGATCGCGGGGTCGGTGGATGTTCTCCGTGACGATTTGATGAAAGACATTTTGTCTGAAATCATTCGTCCTCCACCTCTGATAATTCATGTGGGGAAGTTGGCAATTACTTGCAAAGAACAGGTTTTTACTGGTATAGAATCCTGGAATACTGGCTGGGTTAACTGCCCGCCGTTACATGACTAAAATACTGTTGAAAAACGGCGTTAAATCCAAAACAAACAAATCAGTTTCCCATTCGTTTTCTGTTACTTTTTTCTCTCTAAAAATTCATTTCATATCAGAAAAAGTATTATTTCAATTCACAATAAACAAGGTTAAGATAGAAATTGTTCATATCACGGCCCCGGTGCAGTAATCCGGTGGCCATTTGTCCAGCTTCAGGGCACCTGTGTTTATAAACAAAATCTTTGCTCAGCTTAGATGAGATAAATGCTCATAAACCATAAATAACTCATTACCAGAAGTGTCATTCCTGTGTTCATTTTCCATCATGTTTATACATTAAAAACAAACAACGCAATAGAATGAAAATAAAAAAAGATATTGTCGATAGCTCGTTTTGAACTCGCAAGTAATAAATACAAAAAAAAAAATTACAGATACGCAAAAAAACAGATATATAACATGATTAATAATTTAAAGGCCGCCTTTCAAGGACGAAGACCTATTACTTAAGATGCTACTTTTAGCCAATTTTCGTTTTTGATTCGAATGTCCAAGTCGTTTGGATTCGAATGTACAATGTCGGTTTTGAACCCTTTTG
>NW_026463397.1:0-4407 GCF_021730395.1 Mercenaria mercenaria
AACACGGATTAATTGTTGTTTGAAAATAATTGCCGAATAATACCTTTCATGGATTGTATTATAATTTGTATAACTGAAGACTCTTCTAGCGTAAAAATATATACTTTTGATCAACAAACTTAAGGGTAAAAATGATTATTTTTGAGGATTTTGCTGGGGTTTCAAGTCCTTGTTATTTTGTTATGATAAAATGTGTTAGGTATTCATTTCTCTAAGGCACAAGATATTTGTCAATATTGTCAATAAACAATGTCTTGATCTATAAAAAGAACAGCTTAAGATGTTGACCACGTGCATCAAAACTGAAGAGGATGAGTCGCACTAGCTCAATGGTGTAGTAGCAACCGATCAAATAATTTTTGATAACTCAAACTTTGCCATGCCAATTTATTTTTAATTAGTTTATTTCTGAAAATTGAATTTTGTAAGTAATGCGACTTAAATGTTTACGTTCTGAGTAATACTTTAGACACTTCAGTCAAAATCATGTATAAATATATCAGTAAAATGAATGAGAATTAAAACATTCTATCAGATTTAAATTTATTAAACGTATTCGGATGCTTGTTTGGGTAAGCGTCACTTGTTACTTACCTTACCTTAAACAGTTCCTCCAATTTATGTTTACTGCATCTTTAACCTGTGTTGTCAAAGATTGAAGGAAACAGACCAACAGCTTTTAAAGCAAACTTAATGAATATATTCAGTAATACAATACTGTACAGTAACATAAATTATTTAGTTTAAACATAGTTTAGTTCAAACAATGTTTACAACATATACAAATTAACATTACGCAATAAAGATAAATGTATGAAAAAGAATCAGATCTGAAAGTTAAAGCTTATAAGGTCTTCTCCTTTAATGCAGTACTGTAGTTAATACTTTATTGCAGTGCTAGTGTTTATAATCTAAAACAATATAATGGAAAAAGGATAATGGAAAATGTATATTCATTCGGATAATTAAACGATGGCAGTATAGCATGTAACATTCACTGTACAGATGCTCATAAAAATTCTGCTTTCCCAGTGCTTGATGTTTACTCCCTGGAAGACCACATTGACAATGATGTGTAGGAGAAATGTTTCTTCTGAACAAATATGTTTCTCCTACTGCGTACAACTGATATAAATCACATTAGCTTAGTCTATAATAGATCTTATGAAAGATAAGTCTATGACTTCTAAGGAGCTTCTTTTTAGTTAAAACTCGAATTTTCTTTTGCTTTTTATTTTATTCCATAGTCACTCTTTGATATTGCCGAGAGAAATCGTCAGAAAAGTAGACCCCAAGATTTTTATGATTGGTTATTGAGCATAAGATATGTAGGTGAAAATTATAAGATGAATTACGTGAGATGGTCATCATTTCTGTCGATGTCATATTAAAGAATTACTGCAGAGAAAGAGTATGATAAACAATTATATGCACATTGATGTTATCAACAAAGAATAGTATATGAGAGCCCAAGACATCAACAATATCATTGATAGATATCATTATAAGAATAAGAAAGCTCTGAGTGACTCCAGCATCAACTGTGGACCATTTGAATTGGGAAAACCGGAGATAGAAAGGAAACCAGTTCAATAAACGTCCATACAGCCCGACATTTTTCAACTTGAAGAGAAGACCTTTATGCCAATACTTAATAAAAGACCTTGCTTATATCAAAAAATGATGCTCTTATCTCGAGCCCCACATCAAGAGCTTTGCAGAAGATACTGTACAAAGAAGTGAGATGATTCACGGCCAAGAACCCTGGAGTACTCCAAATTGTAGAGTCACCTTTCTTGCAGACAGCATAGACATTAGCATCTTCTGAATTTGAGGTACCTGACTGCATTGAAGTGAATGCTTAAATAAAGAAGAAAGAGAAATAGTAAGCACATTGCACTTTCACACAGTATTTGGTTACAGATTCCATCTGGTCCTGAGGCGATACACTTTATAGAGGAATTACCAAAACATTCTAACATTAATGTTTCTGTGGAAAGAGAGGGTTAACAATAGAATAAACGTGTGTTAACAGATATATTATGGCGCATACGCGCTTTTAACACACCTTTTAACTTTTGTGCGTTCTGTAGCAAAGCATTAACTTATAACTGCCGTTATGAATAATTCAAAATGAAATGACGACAACACCCGCATACAATATTGGCATTCCCACATACTTCATTGACATTTAATGACGTTAATTGACAATATTTTTATTTCTGTTTTAGGTATTTTTGTGATAAAATAGCGTTAAAGCATGCTCTTTTCATGTTATACGTCTGCAGAATTCCTCGGGAAACCTTGGTACCCTAGGCCTACCGGGTGCGGGCACCAACCAATCCTGCAGGTGTAATACATGTAAATATGAATTAACCTAGGTTTATCCCTACATTGTAAAACATGTCCAATGATGTTGATTATATTTCGAACAACAATGCAGATGTAGTGTGAGTATTCTGTTTTACTTAATACTGTACATTTGTTGCATAAACACTATACTAAATCTTTAATTTTATGTTTTGTTTCTTTTATGTCATATATGGGCATCAAACCTGTAAGACTACGACATTCTTATTACTCTTATTGAAACCATACATTCATTCATTTCCCCAATTGACACTTAACGCCTCTTCATAAAGCTCTATTGTGGTTTACGTTCTCATATTCATTTCGTCGAGTACGGACATTATTCAAATGAATCTTTAACAACAGTCCGTAGAACATGTATTAAGAAAAATCTATGATTACTGTTGAAATCAAGAGTTTTTTTCCTTATCTATGTATCAGGTTTTCTTTATTTCTTTTTCTTCTATTTATAAATTTCGACCGTCTCGGTAGCCTAGTGGTAGAGCGCCCGTATCGAGTGTAGAATGTCGAGGGTTCGATTCCTGGCCGCGTCATATCAAAGACGTGAAAAATGGTACTTGTAGCTCCCTCGCTCGGCTCTCAGCATTAAAATAATAGTCCGTCCGATGCCAGTATAATGGGACTGGGTGGGATATCATGTAATGTGTCCACAGCGTGATATTCCAGTGAGGCAGCACTATAAAGTTTGGCATTGTAGACAAGTAGACACCGTCGTTTACTAGTATATGACTGAAACTTTGTTGAAAAAGACGTTAAATCCGAACACATACACACATATTTCTTAGTTTCATGGAAATGAACTTTCATTATTTCTAAACATATTTGAAACGATGTTTCCATTATCAAAAAATAATTATTAAAAAAAAGCCTAGTGATCTGTTAATCGTTTGAATATGTGCGCCATTATATTATATCAGTCTTTTGTTTCTGTTAGCCTAAAGGTATGGAACCATCTGTCAGAAATGCAAAATGGTTCTGAGACAAGAAGTATAAATATGAAAAGGTCTCATAGTTTGTTTCATGAGATTGTTTGATATTGTTAGACTATATAGAATTATAACATACGTATTTCAAGTTTGCATGTGGGACATAACATATTAATTAAGACCACAATGTCGTTCTATATTGCCTTTTAAATACTTCTATCGGATACGTAACGTCAATGTTGACGTCATATCAATGACTGCCGTCATATTAGAAGGTTCGATTTACTGTATATAGGCGATATTTGCAGTTTTCTGAAGCTAAAGAATATAGATATTTTTAAAGGATATTGATAAGTGTAGACGCGTATGTAATAAAAAGATTATCAGAATTGCATCGATATGCGTTTGTTGTTGCTTTCCCTAATTATATTGCGCACCTAAAGTAGTGCAATATGTCCGCTCGTGCATATTTCTGAATACAAATTTAAAAATCTATAAATACTTGGAGAAATTTTTTTCAGGCGCTTTGCAACTGTAAATTTTAAAACAAAAAATGGAGGGTATGTGATTGTTTCAGTGTAAGGTAAATATAGCATTCATCTTGTAAGCATCATAGGCATGCGCAATTGTTCCACGATAGGCGTACGCTCTGTTGTTCACTTTTGTAAGGTATTTGATAATACGTTTAAAACAAATATTTTATTTTATTTTATACTGTTCAATAGTTTTAACTTTTTTTTACATTTTTGATATTTTTCTATATGAAATTATGGGATATATTTCACCTTAATATATCAGCAATTCACTGAAAAATATTGTTATGAAAATTTCGTAAAGTTCACAAACCTATAATTTAAAATCTAAAAATCTTAAAGCGTTTTCGCTTTCTGTTGTTTTTTTTCAAAATGTACACTTCCTTCGCTGCATTCGAACAGTACAGGTCTTAATAATTTTACAGCATTTTTTAAAGATGAAGCGAAATCCTTATTAATCTATTGTAAAGTTGAATTTATTAGAGCTGTTCATTTCATGTCTGTATACAACATAAGTAGAGGATATAACATATCAAATTTATTCAACGGAATAAATAAAATAATAAAACGCAAGGATC
>NW_026463398.1:0-5295 GCF_021730395.1 Mercenaria mercenaria
AATAAAAATACCTGATGACCCAAATAATATGATGTTACTTGACTGTGACCTTGACCTACTGACCTACTTTCTTGTTTTTTAAGATACAGCCTTGAAATTTTGATGACATACACAGTTTTGCACACAAATCGTGAAACTGAATTTCACTGACCATGAATGTGACCTACTGACTTTCTAAATATTTTTTCATCAGTTTGACATTTGTAACATGTAGCTCATATTACTCAGGTGAGCGATCCAGGGTCATCATGACCCTCTTCTTTAATTTAAGAGAGATAGTAATAGTGCCATTTTAAAAATTACTCACGGGTTTGCCATTAATTCATAAAATGATTTTCATTTCCGTACGCCGAGTCACTTCCGGTTTACCAAACGTGCAGAACTACCTTAAGACAAACGCTTCTGTTTATACCTAATAAAATTCACGGTGGGGAAACCAAGAATGCAACGTCATCAAAAACCAGCGCAAATGAGCTGACCACACACAAAATTACGCCGATTCAGGTAAGAAAAGTCTTGTAACATTTTTATTACTGCAACTTTCAACTCGAGATAAAGAGCACCGTACCCGGCCTGGAGTATACTATTCTGCAGTAGTGTTCCATCTTGTACATATAGCTTGGTTTTCCCCCGAAAACGCGAACAGTTGGCAAAGAGGATGTGAGCAGTACCACACATTTGTCTAAGAAGGTGAGTTTTGATCGTATTTTCGTGAAATGAGGACAGATTTGACGCTCGTTAAGTACCAGTCACTAGCATAATAATCAACCATTGTTGTATTTTGCTGTTTTCAAAGATATCCGGTGATATTCTATTCAAAACAAACAAAATTATTAAAATGAGAACATCCACACTGACGACATTGTTGGAGAACATCCACACTCTTAATTGCCATTATTGTAGGTATGCTTCTTAAAAGACGGCTCTTAGGCAGTCACTATGTCAACAACAAATATCGTCTATACATACAATCAGCAGTTAAAACCTTTTACCGCGAAGCTGTAGACCAGTTAAAATAGATCTGCAACATCATATAAGAACGGCTGAGCACATGTTAGGCTAATATTAATCAATGTGTATGGTGTAACATGGACATACGGCGTTCAGATTGACTGCTATCTTAGGCCGAAGACATTATTTTAGGATAACAAGATAAATTCGATTAAAAGTCCTGCACACAAAGTTTAAAAGCTAATAGTGGATTGGAGTAGTTATTGTACTGTTATTTTGTTTATTACTATATCCATCCAATAGAGCGTAAAAAAACACGGTTAGTTATTTCATTACTTTAATTAAATATTATAACTGTAAGATATTTTGAACATTAATTGAAAAAAGGGAAGTCGAATATCGACTACAATCTAACCTAATACATTCAAAAGGCACTATCACTTTAGGTTATTCTGAACATTTGATAAACCGGAAGTAAGGCATACAATGTATTAGCATTACATAGGCTAAAGCCCGGATTCGAATTCATTTCTTGTATGGCAAATGACAACAGTATTATTTCTAAACATAAAATATAATATTAAAATTGTTAGAATGTTAAATAGTTCTAAATAGTGTCTTTAAACCAGCTTGAAATGCGCTGATCTAAAAATTGAAGGCAAACATAAAAACACACGGACTTATACATTTGATTTAATATCGTAAGATACGTAGCTTATATTTCCGACAGAGAAATTTCAGTTAAAGCTGCATTGGGGACAATTTATTTTTTAAAAGATGATTTCCCATAGGCACCTATTACTAAAAATTGCCTAAGGCTAAAACATTCTGTCTAGCAAATAAGCACATGACACTATTATTTTACATTTATTCTATAATTTTGAAAACAGTCGGGGTTTAAAGACCTGCTCTAGTCCTACCTTTTAACCTTAAATTGTCACTGAAAAGGCATGAAAGTCTTGACTATGAACAGTGACGCCTGTCAAAACTGAGTCTATTTTATATAAAATTCTGCATAAAATATTTGTGGTTTTGCGTGCTAAAGTGTGGCACGTGGCCGTTATCTATTACCTGTTGTAATCATGGGTTACATACACAATAAAACTTGAATAGCCGCGGAGCAGGTCTTCAATCAAATTTCAAATCAGTGAAGGAAAAAATATATCCGATCTTATAGAACTACCATAAGCATCATACGGGAAAGAGATTCTTCTAAGCCTTTTTTGTGTGATTTCATGTTACGGCTTAAAAGTTCGCCAGTATTTATGCACCATTCCACATTCCTAACATCTTGGGTTTTTCTCTCCAATGCGACTAGTGTTCCCACAGAGCAAGTTTTCCGGCTAAAGCTACGCCACTACGCACTTCAGTCAAAAAGCTGACCAGTGCTAGCTGCTTTCAAAAGCCTGCTAAAACTCACTTCTTTGTACAATATTTTGTTAACTGACTGTATGTATATGTATCTTGTTTTACATTCATGATTTTTGTATATTATATAAGATTTTAATAGGAGAATTTGTTTGTAGATTATTTGTAATACAAAATATTATCTTACCGTTAAATTGCACTTGCTGCAATTAATTTCACGTTCAACTTATAATTTTCAATACGCGTCGTGACGTCATTCGGGAGGTAGAACTTTATAATATCATCATTTATATGGTTCGCTCCGGATCAAGGTAAGTACTTAATGTTAATTGTAAGTATAGGATTTTGGTTTGGCAAAAGAAATTTACATAATACTTTGTTGTCTCGCATGTGTAATTGGTGCCAAAATAATTTATATGGGATGAGAAGTTTTATTGTCTAATTACTGGTTATACTGTTAAGTGTTTGGTATTATTTTTGTTTACAAATTTAAGCTCCTCCTACAGTATGTGACTTACCGGGTTGATAAACGACTGGAAGTAAATGATGATTTACCGAAAATAATTTCCCAAAAATTTGAAAAATGTTACAATGCCACTGTACAAAAATAAATTCAAAAACTAAAAAAGGTGGAAAAAATATATGTTTTCTTTTCCTTTTTTATATAAGATCTACATTTATTGTCCAAGTAAAGTATGTCCCTTATTATTCAACATGTACTATGCTGCGGAGTCATTCTTTGTGATTTCAGCCATCTGAAATATTATTGTCTCTAAAGTCTGTCAACTCGTCACCGGTGTAGGCCTATGGGGCTTTAAAAAAAGTTTCAAAGCCCGCCCTCTTAGCACAGTAGGTAGAGCGTCGGTACAAAATCCGGGAACACTGGTTAGGTTAACTGCCCGCCGTTACATGACTGAAATACTGTATTAAACCCAAAACAAACAAATGAGTTTATAGTTTATTGAAAATGCAAAGTTCATCAAGTGACAATTATTTGCAAATTATATAAAGCAGAAAATAACAGCGGGAAGATGTAATCATTCTCGAAAAAAGTAACACGGTCCTATTCATATAGATTCTACTCTACTAAATATTTATATAGATCAAACGCCCTACGGATCGCAACGATATTTTCAAATTGTCATCATTAATGTATGTCATGAAAATACACAAATACTGTCATCCGAAACAAAATAACAAGTGACGCAGAGAATGCAGCAAAACTTATCACTTTTACTGTATACATGTCAGATAAGAAAAAAATGGCTTAGATTTTTTCTAAACAGTGCAAGACACTTAAGAGTGTGGATGTTCTCCAACAAGGTCGTCAGTGTGGACGGTCTCATTTTAATAATTTTGTTTGTTTTGAATAGAATATCGTCGGATATCCTTGAAAACAGCAAAATACAACAATGGTTGATTATTATGCTAGTGACTGGTACTTAACGAGCGTCAAATCTGTCCTCATTTCACGAAAATACGATCAAAACTCACCTTCTTAGACAAAAGTGTGGTACTGCTCATGTCTTCTTTGCCAACTGTTCGCGTTTTCGGGAAAAAACCAAGCTATACGTACAAGATGGAACACTACCGCAGAATAGTATACTCCAGGCCGGGTACGGTGCTCTTTATCTCGAGTTAAAAGTTGCAGTAATAAAAAAGTGACAAGACTTTTCTTACCTGAATCGGCGTAAATTTGTGTGTGGTCAGCTCATTTGCGCTGGGTTTTGATGACGTTGCATTACTGGTTTCCCCACCGTGAAATTGGATGCTTTATGTTAGGCATAAATCAAGAATATGTATAATGTCAAGTGCATCATAATCCTTTCAGAGAATCGATCCATGTATGATTATGTAAACGTTGTCATGTTATGATGAACGTTACACAATGACGTCATTAAGTACTACTGTTTATTTGATGAAAGTGGAAACAGGCGTAGTTAAATTACTAGTTAAGATAAAATATCTGTTTAGAAAAATGTCATGCAAAACTTAAATTGGACTCTGTTATAAAACTCTGGAACGAAACTTTGATTGCATAATTTTGTGCGTGAAATACTAATGTGGACGTCCATGCACACATCCAAACACTGTTACTTAAGGGGCTGGCTTCTTTGAGCATGGATTTGACTATATATGCAGTCGTTCATAAGAGTAATAAAGCACCTTTTCTTGTATATATATATAATATAATATATTATTAATAGTGATACATCTTATGTTCAATAATAGAAAAGTCGCAAAAATAACAATAAAAAGAAATATAAAGTTATCTTAAACAGGTCTTAAGATGTAATCTCATGAAATTTCACATGGTTGTTAAGAATGTGAACTACAATTATATTAAGAAATATCGTAAAAATATACTTCATATCATATGTAATATTGCAAACAACTACTTACTGCACTATACTAATACAAAATATGTCAAAATTCTTCATAAATTTTGAATAGTACCAAAATACAGTTAAACTTGTATTAAGAGACCACTCAAGGGAGGCTTTAAATTGGTCTCTTAATGAAATGGTCTCTTAACACAACATCTTCTGTTCTTCCATTGATAAAATGGGTTTTAAAATGGCGTTCTCTTAACACAAATAGTCTCTTAATACACGTGGTCTCTCGAGCAAGATTGACTGTAATGTAGTATACTATATAAATAAGTATAAATCCTATTAAAGACTTAAGAATAATTTATATTACACTAGGTCATTAAAAACGAAATAAATATTAATATATATAAAAAAATGATTAAAACTTTTCCAGGGGTATTCCAAATGCCTTCTGAACAACACTGGAAGTAGCTTTAGACACTTTGCAACGTAGCTCAAAGGTTGTTTAAAATCTCATTTAAGAATCATGACGAAATTTCCGAAAAAGTATAACATTAGTACAATTTGAGAAATTACTGTTTAAGATCATAGGCTAACACCCTCAGGTCATTATATATTGTAGCAAAAGTCTGTACCAACAAAT